>NC_133327.1:398805509-399105509 GCF_042186555.1 Aquarana catesbeiana | reverse complement strand
TAGGGGTAGATTTACTCTCACTTCCTGTTGTCTCCCTCTGTTTGTAAGTAGGAGTCGTTTTTAAATCGGATGTTTGAAAATAGGGGACTGCCTGTATATACTATACAGCTTGCCCTATACACTCTGTAGAAAATTGGGCCTTAGGTGGTGGTGGTGCCTCAACACTGTAACCCCTCATAGATACTCTTGGTGGGCGCAGGAATGGGCCCTGCTGTGAAATATTAGATCAAAAATTGTAATTACAATACAGTGCAGCCATAGTGCAGTTGCTACTACTTTTCTGGTGGTGTACACAGTACACAATACAGTGCAGCTGTAGTGAGTTGCTACTACTTTTCTGGTGGTGTACACAGTACACAATACAGTGCAGCCGTAGTAAAGTTGCTACTACTTTTCTGGTGGTGTACACAATACACAATACAGTGCAGCCATAGTGCAGTTGCTACTACTTTTCTGGTGGTGTACACAGTACACAATAGTGTAGTGTGGTGTTGAAAAACAAAATATACATCATGTCCAGAAGGCCACCAAAGAGAGGCAGACGCTCACAGGCCACTAAAAGAGGGCAAGCAGGCTTTGTGTCTACAGTCAACAGTGCTGGTCATGGACATGGTGCATCCTCTGCTGGTGGCCGTGGGGCACACTTGTCCTTTTTTTCTGCTGCTGGCCATGTTATTGAGCCAGAACATGTAGAAGAGTTGGTGAAGTGGATAACAAAGCTGTCCTCATTCTCCTCATCCTCTGTCACCCAGGCTCAGAGTAGTTTTCCTTCCTATGCAGCTGCCAAAATGGCCTATTCCACCGGCTCCTTGTCCACAGTCACTCCTTCCATAGCCCCACCATCATGCACAGAGGAGTCCCCTGAACTATTCGACCACAGTGTCGGGTACATGTTGCTGGAGCATGCACAGCGATTTGAAGGGTCCGATGTTGGTCCCCAGGTTGAGGAAGGGAGTAACGTGAGCCTAGAGAGACGGGGTTCCCAAGAAGGACAAGAAACTGGCAATACTGTTCCCGAGCTGCAGCATAGTGCTAATTTGCTCCAGTGATGAGGAGGGAGGGGATGATGAGGTCAAAGAAAATATTAGGTTAAAATAAGAGAATTACATGAAGGAATACTGAGTATATTCCTGAAAACATTAATTTACAAACATATTTAGTTACAAGTAAAATGCAGACCTTTCCCATACTTACCCTTTGCACCAAGGTTCCATTCTGATGGTTGCTCTCCCATAAAAGTGTGTGTTTCCCTCCCATCTAGTCTGTGTATATCATTACATGCTGATGTCTCATTGGTTGGCATAGTGTGGCTGTGATTGGTGAGCTTCCCTATTCCTGGTTAAGGACTGGCTACATTTCCAATCCCTATACTTTGCATAAGTCAGCCTCCTTTAATGCAAATCCTTCTGACTATTCTGTGTAGGAGCTTAACTTGAATTTCCATGGAAGTTAAGTATTGATTACGGGTTGGCCTCCCTTCATTGCATATCCCAGCATGGGATCCTTTGAAGTGAGTATGTGTAAAACAATGAGGTTTGGATCCCATTGTTTGTATACACAAGCCTAGGCACCGACTTGTCTGGTCTACCAGAGATTTCTGTAAAGATAATATGTTCCGCCCTACATAGATAAAAGCTAAATTAAATATATTCATGATTCTAATATTTTACAGCTATTAATGTAGATTTCACATAAACTCATAAGGCAACAAGTCAGTTGGCAACAGCACTTGAAAGACCCACATCAAAGAAAAAGGCAGACTTCTCCTTGCTCCTCATCTGGGATCTCCAACCCTACTATACCTCCAGTCCTCTTGAAAACCTGCACTGAGAGGAAGGAAGGTTTAGCAATAGGTGTCCCAAGTACTTGCAGCCAATCTGCTAGCAGTACACTACCATTTGATTTTAGCAGGCAAATTTCCCTACCCCAGTTGCTAAACCGTAAAAAGAAATTCGGTCCCAGCCATCCACATGCTCAGCGTCTGAATGCTAGCTTGGCTAAATTGCTAGCACTGCAGTTGCAGGTTCCAAAACGCCATTTCTTTTCACGGAAGGCCATTCCGGCTCTCATCCGGTATGTGGAAGGCAATGTTTTTGTCCTGTTGGACAGGGCGGTCAGCAGTAAGGTGTATATTACCACAGACTCATGGTCTAGCAGGCATGGGCAGGGATGTTATCTTTCCTTCACGGCGCACTGGGTAACTCTGCTGGCAGCTGGGTAGGATGCAGGACAGGGTTCAGTATTGTTGGAGCTTGTTCCATCACCCCGCCTCCAAAATGCTAGCGGTGATTCTGCCACAGCTCTCTCCTCCACCCCCTCCTCTTCTTCTTCCTCTATGGCCTCTTCTGCAGATTTGTTCTCTGAACCAGCGGTGCTCCATAAGCGTTCAAGGGGCTACGCAAGCACTCAGGCAAAAAGATGTCATGTGGTGCATGAGTTACATAGTTACATAGTAGGTGAGGTTGAAGAAAGACACAAGTCCATCAAGTCCAACATATGTGTGTGATTATATGTCAGTATTACATTGTATATATGTTGCAATCGTTTAGGTGCTTATCTAATAGTTTCTTTAAACTATTGATGCCCCCCGCTAAGACCACTGCCTGTGGAAGAGAATTCCACATCCTTGACGCTCTTACAGTAAAGAACCCTCTATGTAATTTAAGGTTAAACCACTGCTTAGGGGACAGGAGCCACACTGGCGCAGAGATTCTGTCATCTCTGCAGGGGCAGGCTCAGAGGTGGTTGATGCCATGCCAGCTTCAGCCAGGATTGGTTGTATGCAACAATGGCACCAACCTTCTCTCCGCCCTCCGACAGGGACACTTGACCCATGTTTCATGTTTGGCACACATCCTGAATTTGGTGGTGCAGTGGTTATTGAGCAGGTACCCAGGCTTACAAGATCTCCTGTGGCAGGCCAGAAAAGTCTGTGATCATTTCCAACGGTCATACAATGCCAGTGCTTGGCTGAGTGACATTGAATGGGAATGCAACCTCCCCACCAACCGCCTCATTTGTGACATGTCCACCAGGTGTAACTCAATGTTGACAATGCTTCAGCAGCTGCACACGCAGCAGAGGGCCATCAATGAGCACATGTGTGAGTATGGCACCAGGACAGGGTCAGGGGAGCTTGGCTTTTTTTTGCCACGCCAGTGGCTACTAATCAAGGATGCATGCACTGTCCTGTCACCATTTGATGAGGCCAAGAGGATGGTGAGCAGCGACAATGCATGCATCAGTGATACTGTCCCTTTTGTCTTCCTGTTGGACAACACGCTTCATGTAATAATGGACAGGGCACTTGAGGCAGAACAGCGGGAGGAAGAGGAGGACTTCCTTACCTCTCAAGGCCCCCTTTATCCAGATATTATTTCCACAGGCCCGCCAAACACACAGGAAGAAGAGGAGGAGGAGGAGGATTGTGTCAGCATAGACGTGGAGGATAACACTCAGCAGCAGTCTTCAAGGGATGGTTTTCAGTCCCCAGAAACCCAAGGAGTTGTACGTGACTGAGAGGAGGTTGTTACGGATCACGTGATCCTTAGTGACCCAGAGGTCTCAGAATTGAATGCCTCTGCAAACTTTCGCAGGCTTTGCAGAATCAGTGAGGCCATGCAGCGTAAGGACCCTAGGATTTGTGGTATCAAAGAGAGGGATCATTACTGGCTGGCAACCCTTCTTGATCCACGTTACAAGGGTAAGGTTGCAGAACTCATCCTGCCTTCGCAGAGGGAGCAGGGGATGAAACATCTTCAGGAGGCCTTGAAGAAAAGTTTGTGCAATGCATTTCCAGACCCTGTGAGGTTACAATTTCCTGGTGTTGGACAACGCGTTGCTGAGGCTTCGTTCAGTCAGAAGAAGAGCAGTGGAGAAGGTGGTTGGCTGACCGATGCCTTTAGACAATTTTTCAGTCCTCAGCGCCAAGGTCTGATGGTTCCAGCAACCATCACCAGCGTCTGCATTACATGGTGCAGGAATTTCTAGGGGCAAGAGTAGACTTGGAGACCTTTCCAACAGAACATCCACTGGGTACTGGGTCTTGAGAATGGACCACTGGCCAGAACTAGCTCAATATGCAATTGAGTTTCTGGTCTGTCCTGCATTCAGCGTTCTTTCTGAACGCACATTCAGTGCTGCTGGAGGGTTTGTAATGGATCATAGAGTGCGCCTGTCCACAGACTCCGTTGATAGGCTCACATTCATAAAAATCAATCAGTCTTGGATCAGCAGCAGCTATCAAGCACCTGATGCTGATGTAATTGATTGATTTTTCTATGGATGTGGGATCCCTTGAAGACTGTCTATGCCGAGTGACTATCCTATTCCTCCTCAGTCTTGATGATGTTAGCTTCCAACAATATTTTTGGTTTAGGGCACCACCACCACTGCCTAAGCCCTAATTTTTCTGTCCCTGTTTACAGGGGCATATAATTACAATTTATGATATAATATTTCACAGCAGGGCCCGTTCCTGTGCCCAACAAGAGTATCTGTGAGGGGTTACAGTGTTGTGGCACCACCACCACCAAAGGCCCAATTTTTCTGCCCCTGTCCCAGCAGCAGAAAAAAAGGACAAGTGTGCCCCATGGCCACCTGCAAAAGATGCACCATGTCCATGACCACCACTGTGGACTGTAGACACAGAGCCTGCTTGCCCTCTTTTAGTGGCCTGTGAGTGTCTGCCTCTCCTTGGTGGCCTTCCGGACATGATGGGGATTTTGTTTTGCAACACCACACTACACTGTATTGTGTACTGTGTACACCACCAGAAAAGTAGTAGCAACTGCACTATGGGTGCATGGTACTGTGTACACCAACAGAAGTGTAATAACAACTATGGGTGTACTGTATTGTGTACACCACCAGAAAAGTAGTAGCATCTGCACTAGGGGTGCACGGTATTGTGTACACCACCAGAAGTCTAATAGCAACTATGGGTGCACTGTTTGTATTGTGTACACCACCAGAAAAGTAGTAGAAACTGCACTATGGGTGCACGGTATTGTGTACACCACCAGAAGTCTAATAGCAACTATGGGTGCACTGTATATATTGTGTACTGTGTACACCACCAGAAAAGTAGTAGCAACTGCACTATGGGTGCACGGTACTGTGTACACCAACAGAAGTGTAATAACAACTATGGGTATACTGTATTGTGTACACCACCAGAAAAGTAGTAGCAACTGCACAAGGGGTGCACGGGACTGTGTACACCAACAGAAGTCTAATAGCAGCTATGGGTGCACTGTATGTATTGTGTACACCACCAGAAAAGTAGTAGCAACTGCACTATGGGTGCACGGTACTGTGTACACCAACAGAAGTGTAATAACTATGGGTGTACTGTATTGTGTACACTACCAGAAAAGTAGTAGCAACTGCGCTAGGGGTGCATGGTACTGTGTACACCAACAGAAGTCTAATAGCAACTATGGGTGCACTGTTTGTATTGTGTAATGTGTACACCACCAGAAAAGTAGTAGCAACTGCACTATGGGTGCATGGTACTGTGTACACCATCAGAAGTGTAATAACAGCTATGGGTGTACTGTATTGTGTACACCACCAGAAAAATAGTAGCTACTGCACTAGGGGTGCACGGTACTGAAGTATATTAGAAAAAGTACACCAGGAACGGCCTGCAGTCAGATATAGCTAAACTGTATGCAGTGCATATATATATATATACACGAGACTGTCTATATATATATATATATATATATATATATATATATATATATATATATATATATATATATATATATATATAAATATTAAATACACTGCAGCTAACTGAATAACCTGCCTGCCAGAAGTATATTAGAAAACACCAGGAATGGCCTGTAGTCAGATATAGTTAAACTTTATGCAGTGGATATATATATATATATATATATATATATATATACACACACACACACACACACAAGACTGTCTGTATATATATATATATATATATATATATATATATATATATATATATATTAAATTCACTGCAGCTAACTGAATAACCTGCCTGCCAGAAGTATATTAGAAAAAGTACACCAGGAACGACCTGCAGTCAGATATAGCTAAACTGGATGCAGTGGATCTATATATATATATATATATATATATATATATATATATATATATATATATATATATATGTGTATGTATATACACACATACATACATACATACATACAAGACTGTCTGTGTATATATATATATTAAATATACTGCAGCTAACTGAATAACCTGTCTGCCTGAAGTATATTAGAAACAGTACACAAGGAACAGACTGCAGTCAGATATAGCTAAACTGGATACAGTGGATATATATATATATATATATATATATATATATATATACATACATACATACATACATACATACATACATACATACATACATATATATATATACACATGAGACTATATATATATTAAATACACTGCAGCTAACTGAATAACTTGCCTGCCTGCTCAATATAAATGATACTCTCTCTCTGTCCACGTCAACAACACACTACACGGGTCCGACGTGCAGGCAGCCTTATATAGTGTGCAGCGTGGACTTAGTCCCCCTGAGCCATGATTGGCAAAAGGCACCCTGCCTTTGGCCAATTATGGCTCTCTTAGCTGAAGGCTCCGGGATTGGCCAAAGCATGCAAGTCATGGTGCATGCTTTGGCCAATCATCATACAGCAATGCACTGCACTCCCGCAGGGCATTATGGGCCGTTATGCGCTGCTCAAATTTGGCGCAAACGGCCCATAATGTTCGGTTTTCGACGAACGGGCGAACAGCCAATGTTCGAGTCAAACTCATGTTCGACCCGAATAGAAAGCTCATCCCTAATAGGGACCCTAGACTGTAAGCTTCTTAAGGTTAGGAACTGATATACAGTATGTAAAGCACTGCGTAAATTGATGGCACCATATAAATACCTGACTAAGCAGTACCCTGAAAAATGTACCTTTTGTCTGAAATTCATTCTTTATTCAGTGCATTTCCTGGTATGTAAATGTGCCTAGACACATCTGTACCTACAGCCTCATAGCTGGAAATCTGTAATGTGAGATCCAAAGCACCTCTGACACTACTGTGCAGCTCACTCTTCTCCTTACTGGGGGCTCTGCCAGAAGGAAGCAAAACCCTACCTCTGCCAAGATGGCCACCTCCACACACAGTGCAGAACAAGGCATAGTAAGTCAGTAATGGGGGAAAGATTGGCACATGGAGACCATAGGCAACACTGGCAACTAGTCCCTTGCATCTTCTTACCTTTTTCAGCACAGCTTCCAGAGTTCAGTTTCTCTATAAACATGCTTTTGGCTTGTATGACTGTTGCTTATGAGTGCATGTTTATGGTCTCATATGCCCCTTAACCTAATCACTGCATCATAATCTACCTGTTTGATCGCTTTTGTGTACATAGCAAGAAATTTATCAACCAAGATTTTCAAAGAAAAAAAAGTGTGTAAACAATTGAAAAAAAAGTTGTTTTTTTTTGTAGCCTTTATTTTAATAGCAAACACCCCAATAAAAAGAAAAACTTTGAGTATAGTACTCTATAATCTTTTTACATTCCTAATGTTCTTTCTCTTTCTCTGAAAGCAATTCCTGCCACTCTGTCTTATGTAAATTTTCTGCTTCTAGCAGAATAAAAGAATCAAAGTGCTTCGCTCTATAGCTGCTTAAAATAGTCAATTTTCTTGATGACCTGCACTAAATCTCTAAATTGAAAAGTGAGGCCTCCCACACACACTCTCCAACTGCTCGGATACTTTATATTTCATGAATCCTGGTGAATACTCAGCAGCTGGATACCTGGAATAAAACTCACCTGCTGGAAAGGCCAACACATTGCATAGCTATGCCTTTCTTATTTTTCACATACTACTTACAAATCATTTCAGCAGTAAGCTCAGGATGGATTATTATAAGATTACATTGGGAGCTTTGGAGTATTCGAGTAATTAATTAATAAGATCAGCACTCAATTTTCAGTCCAATATGTGTTGTTTTTTTAAATTGGGGATTAACAAAATTGCTTGTTTTAGGGCTTTATCTCTCCGATTCTGACCTAAATACATTACGTATACAGTCATGGAGCCCAGGATATAAGTATCTGTGTAGTGCATACTGAGATAATGGGCACCGGTCACTTTAGAGTGCTTTTAAAATACTTTACATGAAATAGTAAAATGGGGGAAACATTTAAAACCACCAAGCCACTTGCACAGTACAATCTTCATTTATTCTTTATGGAGAGTTTGTACTCCACTGGAGAATGGGATATGAACTTTTCATAGGATTGCTAAACTTTCCACATGCCACATGTGAAATTAGACTGAATGCTCCCGATAGCTACATCTCAGGTGTTGGATTGGCTGTTTTCTACCAAATCAATAACTTTTACCATCTCACAGGAACCCTGCACGATGTTGATCTTTTTTTATTTAAAGCGGAAGTAAACCAATAGATTTTGTTTCAAAAAACACTTACATTTCTGGCACATGCTTGTGCTCTTAATCAAACTGTCAAACCATCCAATTGCCGGTGTCATAACTGATCACATGTGCAGCATCATGGCAGTTGACAGAGGCTAAGATGACAGCTATCTTGGCTGTCGATAGGAGGGTTTACTTCCACTTTAAATAGCCAACAGGAACAAATTCTATTCTGACATGTTTTGGATTTGGCACAGTATGTTTTTCACAAAAACCATAGGATTTCCATCCAATCCAAACTATATAGAGAGTCTGCAGATGCAGTTAAACTCTAAGGTGATCAAGATACCCTCAAACTCACAGATAGTATTTTCAGTTCATTCACTATATCCACTAATGTAACTTTTATTTTCTGTAGAGGCTTTGCAGTATTTTGTGTCTGCTTTACTGTACAGAATGAGGTGGGCCACTCCTGAGTCCAAATGAGGAGCAAATTTTGCCCAGAGATGAGCTTTAAGTGTATATGCTTTAAACTGTTGCTTTATATCTGTTTATTTTATATTGTATATTTATTTATTGTATTGTAACTGTACTGTCTGCCCTCATGTTGTGCAAACTGTTGGCGCTATATATATCATGTATAATAATAATTTTTTTTTTTTTTTTATATTATATATTTTTTTCATGATTTATTTAAGGCTTTACATCCAGAATATAACAGGTTGAGAAGAAACAATGATTATGTATTATATTATATTTTTGTACCGATATCCCCGAGGTAGCCGCTTGGTAATTTGGGTTCTCTGATCTGTGCCTCGACTCCAAAAACAACCTCAGCCCCTCTGACACACGTGGTTGAATAAAAGTCACTGCAAGCACTTTTAGAGACATAAGCATAGATACCTATAACTTGGTATGAGGCTAATATCAGAAAGTAGACACAAGACCACTAAATGAACTCAATGTATTGGTATAAATTAGGATAAATGATTGAAAAGGAAAGGAATGGGTACATATTAGTGTCTTAACCACTTACGGACCACCCGCCGCAGTTTTACGTCGGTACTTTGAAGAGGACTATTGTTTTTATGGCAGCAGCTAGCTGCCATAACCCCAGTATCCTCTTCTTCAGCGAGCGGTCTGCTTTCAGATAAAAGTGGTCTCTGCGGCGAATTTACAGCAAGATCACTGTTATCGGTGGCGGGAGAGGGCCCCCCTCCTGCCGCGCTCCGGTGCCCTCCGCCGCTTACCAGAGCCATCGGTAATGGTCGGAGGCGATCGGATCCTTCTCCTGGCTTGGTATGGAGACAAGTGAGGGGAAGATGACCCCCATCAGTCTCCATATCATTGCAGGGCAGAAGCGACGTCAAAACGTCACTTTCGCATATAGCTCTTAAAGGGCCTTTTTTTAAAAAAAAATTTCAAATGACAAACAATTTTTTTATTGCATTTTAGTGTAAATATGGGATCTGAGGTCCTTTGACCCCAGATCTCATATTTAAGAGGTCCTGTCATGATTTTTATTCTATTACAAGGGATGTTTACATTCCTTGTAATAGGAATAAAAGTGACACATTTTTTTTTTAAAGAACAGTGTACAAGTAAAAATAAAAGGTAAAGTAAATAAGAAAAAAACATTTTTTAAACGTGCCCCGCCGAGCTCGTGTGCAGAAGCGAACGCATACGTGAGTAGCTCCCGCATATGAAAACGGTGTTCAAACCACACATGTGAGGTATCGTCGCGATCAGTAGAGCGAGAGCAATAATTCTAGCCCTAGACCTCCTCTGTAAATCAAAACATGCAACCTGTAGAATTTTTTTAAACGTCGCCTATGGAGATTTTTAAGGGTAAAAGTTTATCGCCATTCCACGAGCAGAGGCAATTGTGAAGCATGACATGTTGGGTGTCAATTTACTCGGCGTAACATTATCTTTCACAATATAAAAAAAAATTGGGCTAACTTTACTGTTGTCTTATTTTATAATTCAAAAAATTTTATTTTTTCCACTGCAGGGTTCAGAGGTGTGCTACGTACAGAGTGCAGGGTTCAGGGGTGCACTGCGTACAGAGTGCAGGGTTCAGGGGTGCACTGCATACAGAGTGCAGGGTTCAGGGGTGCACTGCATAAACAGTGCAGGGTTCAGGGGTGCGTTACATAGGGAGTTAAGGGTTCAGGGGTACACTGTGTACAGAGTGCAGGGTTGATGCCTGCGCTAAATAAGGAGTGCAGGGTATCTCATTGGCAATCTTAAAACAAAAATGACTCCCCCCTTTTCCCCCAAAATCTCCCCCCTCCCCTAGTACAGAGTTTTCCCATCCCCAAATCCCCATCACTGACAGGATTGACATCCCCCATCTAGTGTAAATCCTATTCCCCTGCCATCACAACCCCCTCCTCCCCACCTGTACAAATGCCACTATAATTTTTTCGAATCTCCCCCTCAAATTTCCGCTCTCAACATAGACCTCAGATACAGTGCGGTTCAATGCGAGCAGGAGATGTTATTCCTCCCAGGTTCTTCCTTGTTGTCGGTCATTAAACAGGGTAGAGCTGAGGAGGAGCCTATTGGAAGCTTCCTTGGCTCTGTTACACAGGCAGCAATTGGCCTGGAGAGATGCCATGGGTGCCAGTAATGCCTGATGCACGGTGCCCCCTCTTCCTTCCTGTACATTATACCAGCGGCATAGACCATGGAGCAGTGCAGGGGGGGCGTCCTTCATTGCAGCTGCACAGAGTGCACATCTATGCCCCTGTGTGTGCAGATCTCTGGCTGCCCTTGGTTTACTTACTTGGTGGTGGAGTCGGGTGAGCTTCTGCTAACAGCTCAGCAAGGAGCAAGACATGCTGACTGTCCTCCACTATAGAAGCTGGCAGCAGCTTCACCGAGAGAATTGCAGAGATCTTGGACGACCCAGGGGAAGGAGGAGAAGGAGGCTCCCCTCTCAAAGCGGCGCTCAGGACAGATGCCCTTCCTGCCCCCCCTAGTTTCGGCCCTGGTTCCCAGTAATGATCCTCTTTGGGAATGTCAGCAGTGCAGAAACAGGCTCATATAGCACTGGAAATTATAGTGCAGCACCCACCAAATTTACAGCTCAGTGTCGCTCTCTTTGAGCTGACATATACAGCTGAGCTTAATTAGAACACCTATCAGGGGAAAAAAATCAAACATGGCCCATGGGATTGGGATTGGGATTCTACCCCACTCTGCTCATGAGCATTCCCAATTGAACCAGCCCCACTACAAGTTGTAAATAACAGGTAAACACCTAGGTTTCTTTTCTACAGGGACTTGTAGGTTTTACCTTCAAATTAGTACTTAAGAAATCGTGTAACAAAATATCTCCCATCATAAATAAAATTGAGCCAAAGCCATAATTTGTTCCCCTTTAACATCAATAGGAAAAATGTCAGATGTTGATAACATGCAGGCACATATTTTCCCTTGCCAATACTTTTCCATTTCTGTTAAACTAGGCAAAGTAGCACGTAATAATACTACCTTAAATGACACCTAATATACTGTATGTGTTATTTGTTGTTACTGCTGTTTAATGGATTGGCCCCAATGGGCTCGATTCATCAAAACACAGTAAACTATAAAGTTTGCCTGCTGTGATCATCACCCAACTTTACAAGCTAATTAACAAAAGATTTACTAAAAATCATTAAAGGAAAAACTGGATTCAATACCAAATATAAATGAGCCCATAACCTACATATTATCTAACTGTTATTTAACTGGCCAATCCAAACCATACCTACTTTAGTTGTATTTTTTTTTAAGAGGCACCTTCATATGGCTTTTAGATGGCCTGATGAAAAAGCAGGTACTGCTACTAAAACCTTAAAAAAATGTAACACTGAAATGAATCAGATTGGGGGTCTGCTATTGTATGTAAGCAAGTTATTTCTAAAAGAAAAAAAAATAAACTCCACACCCAAATATGTGCTACCAGAATAAGCTGTCTTTGAGACTGTCTGTGAAAATTGTGTTGTTCTGTATAGCTTTAAAGTGGATGTAAACCCGATTCATGAAATTTGAGCTGGGCACATATATCTGCAGTGTTTTCTTATCTCTCTTCAAAGCACTAGGTCCTGTGGCTTTCTCCTGCCCTGTTCTTCTGTTATCAGCATGAAAACTTCTGACAAGTGCTCCAACACATGTAATAAAACCAGCCTGAAATTTGTGTCAGGGTGGGTGCTCTAAATAGAAAGCTGCTCTACTCACAGGACAGATCTGAAAGTCTCTACCTATCTGGAGGGGAGTGTATGCCTTTCCTCCCATCAGCTGTATCCCAGTGTAATCAATCCAACACTACACTGCTATTGCTGAATGAGGAAGTGAAAATTCTAACATGATGTGCACTTTCTAAACAGTATATAAATCTGAAAACAGAAGATATACAAAAAAAACTTATGTAGAAGGATTTGCTTCATCTCTGTGTATCATCTGAGGCTCAAGAAAGCCTATATCAGGGCCAATAAACAGGATCGTTCACACTTAATTCACGGTCAGAGTACTCCCAAGCCTGACCCTGGATTGAGATTAATCACCAGATTCTCTGGACAACATCGGCAGGTGCGTGATCTATTACAGAAGCACTGGTACCTGCTGATGGGAGATCCCAATGTTTCCAAACATTTGAAAGATCACCCAGAGATAACCTATAGACGATCACGATCCATCAGGGATCACATCATCCACAGTCATTATGTTCCCTCTTCCACTGGTATTGCAAGTACCAAAGGAACTAGACCTTGACATAAGTGTGGGTTCTGTAGATACATTTATGCATCACGCAATATTGTCCTTCCCAATGGACGAGTCTACTGTCCTAAATTTCTAGCCACCTGCCAATCCATTGGTGTGGTCTACCTTATGATTTGTGAGTGCAAAGCTTTTTACGTGGGGAAAACCAAACGTCCCTTTTTACACCGCATTAGGGACCATGTCTCCCTTGTGCCTAAGAAAAAGATGGAGACCCCTATTAGTCGCCATGTAGGCCTATGTCATCAATTTGATGACACGAAAATACACTTCTATGCCCTTGAATATGCCCCCCCCCCAAATGAAAGAGGTGGGGACTATCATAGGATTTTATTGCAACGCGAAACCAGATGGATCTCGGACCTATGTGCCCTTCAATATCCTGGGTTGAATGATGTTTTAAGTTTTAAGCCTTTTCTTTAATTATTACCATTAGAATATCAATTCTTTTTTACATTTTTTTTTTTGTTACCTCCGAACCTGCTTCTCATGCTGCATGGCATTTGTTCTGCTTGATAGATATATATATATATATATATATATATATATATATATATACACATTTTTTTATTATATATTTTCTTTTGATTATAGAGCTATTTATTCATTTCTATATTATCATCAGTCTATGTGCCCATTTTACAATATTCTTATGCTGCCTTTTCAGCCTAGTTCCACTTTTAATTTGGAATGTAAGGACACCCGGGGCACCTAATTGTTGGTCTCCAATCAATATTCCGATCTTTTTGTGCCCTTTTTTGGAGGCAGACGATTTTCCTGCCTCAGGGCCTATATTTGTCAGTCTCCCATATCCCTTTGAGATCGGGGTGGTGATTTTCACCTATCTGATCTCTCTGTGGCTCGTTTGCCCTTGTTCTATCTGTTTTGGGCATAGGATTTTCCAAAATGGCCACCGTATGATAAACGCGATTGTGTCATCCACGGCGCCGCCATACCCAGGCCTGGCACATGCGCATCGGCACTCCCAAGCCTGTCCGCAACGTGGCTACGACGTCAGACGCCTCCATGTTGGAGAGGAGGATAAAACGGGGATTCTTCCCCGCTACAGTCTGTCATTTTACTTCAGGGGAAGGTGGGAATGCTGCGGTCTGTGCACAGCATTCCCAGTGTGGACCACCCTCCCTTACCCTTCCTGCTATCTGCCATTGGTAAGCCTAACTTGTAGTCATTATTACTGATACTAGACAACATTTAAATACTTTTGAGTGGACTTTTTTTCCTAATTTATTTTTTCTGGTTGCTTATTCATAAATTCCCAGGTTCCTACATTTGAGGAGCATGGCGCTCTGTTCCGCTATCTGACCCCTACCTTTGATGCTTGGGGCCCCCATAACAACCTGCTGAGCTGCGCTTCTCTCCCCCTTCTTGGAACCCTCTCAAATTAGACAAACTGCTGTTAACCATCCTTTGGATGTGATACTGGGACACTATTGATTCAACCCACATTTTTAGCAAGTTAATTTTATACTGCCAGTTTTATCCCAAAATATTTGGGTGGTCATTGTAGTCAACTTGTTTATTTTTATTTTTGACTCCAACACTATATGCTGTTTTATTCATTATATCCTTGGTGTGTGTTTTTTCTATTTAGAAAAGCTTCACACACATTTTTTTGTCCCTCTCTGCATACCCTGCTATGGATTCAAGGCTGGAAGGCATTGTGTATATGAAAAATTTGAGGCTTATAATCTATAAACTTCAGACTCATTAGTCCTTACTAATTTATTAGCAATGCGGGTAAGGTTCTCTGATTGTTTATTGTTATTATTTTTTTTCTTCTTTTCATTACTATTATATTTTTTTCTATGCAGATTTGTATTTTTGAATATTTGTGTTTTCACACCTATGTCCCTTAATTGTATTATTTTAATACTCTATGATAGTAATTGCACAATTAGATGATGTATGTCAAACGAACACGACGTGGATGCAATATATATCTTGGATATGAGTATTTATTGTGATTTTTTTTATTTTTAGTTGATCAGATGCCAAATTGAATCTCCTGTCAAGGATCTCCTGTGAAACATGTCAAGAAAGTGGTATTAATCTCTGTATCACATCCTCAATGGAATTATTGTATTTGTCAATGTGAAATTATTTCATGTCCTTTTTAAAGACTTACAAATAAAATATGTTTTTTTATTAACACAATTTAACATACTTACTTGTCTATTGAACACCTCAAAAATCCTGAGGGCCACGGCCTCTAGTCCCTTATTCTGTTTGCTATTATTCATTGGGATGTGGTGTTCTTGTTTGATTCCTCCCCTCCATTTTGTTATCATCTGAGGCTGTTCACTTCACTGGGTATATGTGAGGGTTTACATCCACTTTAAGGAATTCTCCAAGCATATCATTTAGAGGAATTGGGCATTTTCAATGGAGCCCTTGAAGCTGAATAAAAATGCCCTCTTCCCACTGTAATTTTTTTCTTTTAGTTTTAGCACTGTTACATGTCCTCCCTGCCCAGGTTCAACTGTCTTTTGTTTGACAATAGTTTGCTTATTAACCCAACCAATGGCCATAATTGAATAAAACTGAAAACTGAATGCAAACTGAACCCAGCCTGATTCGCTCATCCCTATTCTCAGCTCCTTTGGCTAAGTTACTTTCTCATGAATAATTCATGAACACTGGTACCTCCTAAAAATGTATAGTTTCCAAATATATTTTAAAGTTTACATTTTGTTTATTCATCTGCTGACTCCATTGATAAGGGATATACAGTAGTGAAATATCGTTTAAGGAAAAAGAGTTTCCAAAACCTCAAAGGTGATGAGAAACCTATTACTGCATGTTTCTGCAATTTTTGCTGTATTCTGGTGACAGAAGTAACAACTATGTCAGCATTTCCTAAGTCCACTCCTTTTGCTTTCAAGCACTTAAAAATATTTTTGGTAATTTAACCTTTCAGCCCCTAAATGTTTCTGCCCTGTTAATAAAGAAAATATGGAACAGTCACAGATAAATTTGATAAAAGTAGAAAAGTATGGAAAATTAGCTTCCTTTTGGACAGTTTTTTTTAATACAAATGTCCTATGTGAATAATATGAGCAAACTAAACAAGAGAGAGAAAGAGGGTTCGCTTTTTAGTTTTGGTTGTAATAAAACAGAGCAAGATTTTCAGCGTTCCAGATCAGATTAGTGTTCCAGATGCTCTCCACCAGCACCCTACAATAGTAGAAGCAGCAGATGGGTACCACATGCTAGACAGTGCCTCTCACAATGCCTTACTCTACCATAATGGCCAGGCCTCAGGCTTATTACCCCTAATGCCCATCCAGTTTGCCATGCACAGGACACTAGGATACAGGTTTGACAGTACTCTATTAGTGCCTCTCCAGTTGCAGACAGTAAATAACCATTCATCTCTCTCTCCAGGTGTCGTGGTGGAAACTAACAATTTCCATCAAACAAAGTCACTTGATCAAGTCAACTTGATTGCTACTGGTCATCTTGATGCTCGTTTCCAATCTTAACAAACTGTGCACCCTCATTCTCTTTTTTTCCCATTGTCAACCTTTTGCCCTTTTAATGTCCAACTTTACCTTCAGACAGGTCATCTTTATGGTAAGTAGGAATTAATTAGAACACACACAAGTGCTCTTTGTTGAATGATATACCTTTTTTTTAAATAAAACATTTCTTCTCAATGCTACAAAAAAAATTAGGCTCTTTCAATTTCACAATTCAGATAGCAGTCTTGGATTTCAAGCAGTTACTACAGGAGCATTTTCTCTTTGGGGTGCTCAAACTGCAAACAGGACCAGAAACTTTCCATATTTGCATCAGTACAGGAACGCTTGTAAATTTCCTAAATAAGCACAGCCAACAGGTAGTATGGCACACCTTGGGTTGGGGGAACCCAAACACTGGCTATATGGTAACTTCTCATTCAGTGTCCTCCTCGGATAACTGACAAAATTTACCAACCACATAGAGAGCAGGCCATACAATAAACTACTTAGGGAGTTTAACAACATCCCCTAGAGGACCTCTTACATTAACATTTGATACCATATTTATTAAATTATATACTTATTTATACAGATACAAACTATTGTGGAAGGAAGCAGCACGGCTGTTAGGGTCCAATTGGGGATAGCTCTGCTTAAAAAAAAAATGCTGTTCTTTATCTTTGCTATTGAATTAAAATAGAGAGTTGTGGATTAGTTATAAGAAGAAGAGCTGTAGTTTAATAAACTTTCTATTTGTTGCAACCACTGAGATAAGATAATCAGGCAAACAGGGAGTGTATTGTTTTCATTTAATCAGCAAAATAATAGGCACTGTTGTTCAAAAGGATCAGAAAAGCACAATCATCGAAGAACTGAAAAAATCCAAAAGGTGATCCTGCATATGTAATGAGAAAATTAAGGCTGCCTCAGGGTACATATTTAAACACAATATACATACAGTATTATAGCCACCTTAACTCGGAAGGTTTTACCCCCTTCATGACCAGGTCATTTTTTTCTATTCAGCGCTGTACTACTTTAACTGGTAATTGCTCTGTCATACAACTCTGTACCCAAACAAAATGTATATAATTTTTTTTCACACAAATAGAGCTTCCTTTTGGTGGAATTTGATCACAACTGGGTTTTTTTTTTAATTTTTTATTACATGAACGAAAAAAGGCCGAAAAATTTGAGAAAATAACAAACAATTTTTTTTTACTTTCTGCTATAAAACATCCAATTAAAAAAAAAAAAAAAAAAAAAAATCGAAAAATCCAATTTCTTCATACATTTTGGCCAAAATGTTTTCCGCTACACATGTTTGGTAAAAAAATTCACAATAAGACCCCTTTCACACTAAGGCGCTTCAAAAACGCCGTAAAATGCCTTAGTGTTATTACAGCGTTTTTACCGTTTTAGGGGCACTAGTGGTAAAATTAACGCAACGCTGCAGGCGTTTTAATAGCGTTTTTCAAGCGTTATTGAAGCATGTGTTAGGCCCCTTTCACACTGGGGCGGTAGGGGGCGTCGGCGGTAAAACAGCGCTGTTTTACCGTGGTATTCGGCCGCTAGCGGTGCGGTTTTAACTCCCCGCTGGCGGCCGAAAAAGGGTTAAAACCACTCGTACAGCGCGGCTATAGCCGCGGTATTGCCGCGCTGTCCCATTGATTTCAATGGGCAGGAGCGGTGAAGGAGCGGTGAATACACCGCTCCTTCACCGCTCCAAAGATGCAGCTCGCAGGACTTTTTTTACCATCCTGCCAGCGCACCGCTTCAGTGTGAAAGCCCTCGGGCTTTCACACTGAACAAACAGCGGAGGCTGTTTAGGGGCAGTTTGCAGGCGGTATTTTTAGCGCAATAACGCCTGCAAACGGCCCCAGTGTGAAGGGGGCCTTATTGTTGTTATCTTTCTGCTTGCATGTTTATCCTTTGTGATATCATGTAAAACAAGCAGTGTCTTGTAAAGTAACAAGCAGTGTCTTGTTTTACTTCAAATCTTAATTTTTCTGGGATTAATTCTTTTTTTGGCACTTTAGTTTTGTTTTTTTGGCACTTTGATGGTCTGTTTAATCATTCTGACCTTCCCACAATTTCAGTCCTGTTGATGTAGATGCTCTTTTCTGCTTGCATGTTTACCTTTTTGTGAGATCATGTGAATTTTCTACAGCTCAGGGCGGATTATAGGCGCTATTCAAGCGTTTTTACAGCATTTTTCAGTTCATTTCAATGGAGAGGGGCGTTTTTGAAGCGCTTTTTTCAACGCCCAGAAGCTGCTCCAAAGATGCTGCTTGCAGGACTTTTCTCAACGCCCCGCCAGCGCAACGCCTCAGTGTGAAAGGGTCCATTGAGATGCATGGGGAGCGTATTATGAGCATTTTCTGAGCGTTTTAATAGCGTTATTTTTAGCGCTAAAACGCTACAAAAACGCCTTGGTGTGAAAGAGGTCTTAGTGTATATTAATTGGTTTGCATGAACGTTAAAGCATCTACAAACTATGGTGTATATACTGGATTTTTTTTCTATACTACTAATGACTGTGATCAGCATTTTATAATTGGACTGTGATAGTGCGGCGGACAATCTGACACCAACTGATGCTGGGGGGGGACTGACTGACTGACACTGACATCGCCAGTGACACTAATACAGTGATCAGTGCTAATACTATACACTGTCACTGTACTAATGACACTGGCTGGGAAAAGGTTAACATCTAGGGCGATCAAGGGGTTAAATGTGTGCCTAATAATGTGTAATGTGTGTATAATGTGCTGCTTTTTACTAAAGGTCTCTTTGCTTCTTTTCCCTGGGACAAGAAACAGAGAGATTGTTCCCTCTATGCAGAGCCCTGTGTTAATTGTCAACACAGGGCTCTGGGCTGTGACTGGAAACAGCCGATCAGCGGGTCCCAGCCATGAATCATTGGCCGGGACCTGCTTACAGACTCCCGCTGTGCACAATCACAGCAGGATGCTGGCGGGGGGGGGTGTGGGGGTGCATGAGTGTGCCCCAAACCCAGAAACAGGCAGCAACATTCACAGCCTTCACACCTTCCCCACGCGGACCCCACTGCACTTATCCCCCTGTGTGATATACTTTCACCAGTCACACAGCCTGGTGAAGAGGTTCTGGGATTTGAAAACTGCACTGTTCTTTCTTTTCTTTCCCTAGGGACCCCCAGCACAGATCAGAGCGGTTCTGATTGGCCAGCTCTGGCACGTGACTGCTGTATCAGGCTGTATGGACGATGAAGCTGTATCAACCATAGAAGTGAGTACAGCAGGGACTGGGGGAGTGGAGAGGGGTTAGGGTGCTAGTTCACATTTTAAACTTTAAAACAAGATTCAAATATAAATTGATAGGATTGTGTACAGTATATCTCTTTAATTTTTATGTAAAAAGAGATATTGAAAAGGTTTAAAATTCCCTTTAAAGCCCTGTTGTCTATTGATAAAAGTCATTTCTTTCGGCACTACTTTGAAGACCTTGAAACTTGCATATTGTGACTTAGTAAGTGAGGTCTAGGTACAATATGAAGCCTGTGTCACATGTACAGCGATTCAAGTGGCTGATTTTGACTGGGTAATTTCTTTTATTTATTCGTTTCTATAAATCTGTGTGAAGTCTCTCATTGCATTCTTTCTTTACAAGCAGCTATAATGCTGCATGCATGCAAAGAATTTAATGAGAACACTGACACCTACTCGCAGTGGTTTTTTCCTAAGTCTCTGAGTAGGCGGCTGATCCATAGCAAATCACCACCTGGAATCATCACTTGCTCTGCTTAAATGTCACTTACCATGGAAGAAAGCGCTTCAACTACAGTAGATGACATGTCACATACTGTATATACAAAACTCACAATGGCCATAAAGAATGAGCTAAAATAACAAGTAAATAACAGGATTTATGAGGATTAGTCAACATTAAGTAGTATTAGTACTGTTATGACTGCACCATATACAAATGAGTGTGCTCCTGTTCACTGTATGGTGTATCGAGGTAAAGTGTAACTATGAGGATAGTAATGATATTAAAGATACACTAAAGCAGAAATTGAAACGTTTTCTTGTATATAGGGATTGCAGCCTATCTGCTCAGTACTGAAAGAGGATTGGAAGATAAAAGCACCACCCCAATGGTCGGTGTCCATAATAAGTTTTGATTGCAATTCAATTCAATAAGGAGAGTCAAAGCATTTTTGGAGTTGCAAGGGTCCCCCCCTCATCGGGGCTGGAGAAACTGAGGGTTATTGTGGACTAAGCTAAAAGATCTAAAAGATTAGCATAACATATTGCCTTAAAGTAGAAGTAAATGCTAATATAATGTGGGTTAAAACTGTTGCTTTCCCCCTCCTCATACCCATGTTGCATGCTGGTTTTTTTTGTGTCTTTGGTGCGATCTCTAAAGCTACAAACATCATCTGCCGGGTAACATTGCCTCAACCTATGTCGGCGCTCCCTTCCATCCACCGCCAAAGCCACTTGCTTACACAGGGGAGCTGGAGCTTAGTGATCACATGACTGCACCAAAGCTGATTAAAAAAAAAAAAAAGGTATTTACACCGAACTCTACAAACAGTTTGCAACATGGGTATGAGGAGGGAGGAAAAGCAACATTGTTACTTGGACTTATATTAGCTGTTACTTCTACTTTAACTAACAGATGACACTCAAAATTCTGTAAAAATTTGATATGTATCTATACCCCCAAAAAATGTGATATTGGAAATCTGCTAAGGTTTTAGGACTCTTACCAGTCAAAATGGTGCCGGACACGTGGCTGAGCCATTCTTGTTTTTTTGGCATGTGAGCAGGTTGAGTTTAATGCTGCCCCAGCCAGGAGGGTTAGAGTTAACCTTCTTCATCTTTCCTGATGGGATTTCTTGGGTCTGACCTACTAGTCCTGTGCTATATAAAAATAGGAACTGGGTCTGATCCGAGGGTGCGCATAGCACAGGACATGTTGCTGTTGCCTGAGTCCAGTTGTTCAGATTACTGCTGAATCCGGAGCACCTATGGATAAAGAACCTTTTACAGAGTACGGGACCTGAGATCTGCAAATCCACCAAAGCTACCAATACTGGAGAACTGTCACAATGCCATAATGGACTCTATCCTGTGCAGGTATGCTGGGGCAGCAACAAAGCCTGAGTTAGGAATTATGGATTTTAGGAAAAGACTATGTTCTTTGTTCTGTATTCTGAGAGTTTTCAGTAAAACTTTTGAAACTTTGCCTAGTCTGACGGTACTAAAGATGTGTAATGCAAGTAACACACATAGTTCACAGTTGGGTCAGTTGAAATACACTGGGGTATAAAGACAGCGGTACAAGAGTTAATACAGTGTGAAGACACAAGTGGTTACCAGCGGTAACTGGGGTTTCTCTAGAAGCCTGTCGTAAGCGTGTATATGTGGCAGGTGGGATAGCCTCTTGCAGGAGGAGTTGTTGGCACTCCCTCTGTGAGCAGGTCTGTCTCCCATAGCAATGGGAGCAGATCTGCACCTCAGATCTGCTCCGAAAAAACATCAGTTTTTAAAACTTTTTTTTGCATTGATACATGTCCCCTAGGGCAGGACCCGGGTCCCCAAACACTTTTTAGGGCAAAAACGTGCATATAAGCCTTTAATATTAGCACTTTTGATTTTTCACATTCGTGTCCCATAGACTTTAACGGTGTTCACGTGTTCAAACAAACTTTTTTGTATGTTTGGATGTTCTGGTGCGAACCAAACCGGGGGTGTTTGGCTCATCCCTAACTAAAACTATATAATAGGAGGACACACCATGTATGCACTCAGCCCCCTTCACACCTGTACGCACTCAGCCCCCTTCACACCTAAACACACTTAGCCCCTTCACACTTGTACACACTCAGCCCCCTCACTCCTGTACACACTGAGCCCCCCCTCACACTCCTGTATGCACTCAGCCCCCTCAGTCCTGTACAGTCTCAGCCCTCCTCACACTTGTACGCACTTAGTCCCCCCCTCACACCTATACACATTTAGCCCCCTCACACCTATACACATTTAGCCCCACTCACACCTGTAAGCACTCAGCCCCCCTCACAGCTGTATGCACTCAGCCCCCCTCACACCTGTATGCACTCAACCCCCCACGGCTGTACGCACTCAGCCCCCTCATACCTGTACACACTCAGCCCCCCCCTCACACCTGTACGCACTCAGCTCCCCTCACAACTGTATGCACTCAGCCCCCCTCACACCTGTACACACTCAGCCCCCTCACACCTGTACGCACTCAGCACCTCCTCACACCTGTACGCACTCAGCACCTCCTCACACCTGTACGCACTCAGCCCCCCTCACACCTTTACGCACTCAGTCCCCCCTCACACCTGTACGCACTCAGCCCCCCTCACACTTGTATGCACTCAGCGCCCCTCACACTGAGTGCATACAAATTTGTGGCAGTGTTGAATTCTAATGCCCTGTACACACGGTCGGACATTGATCGGACATTCCGACAACAAAATCCATGGAATTTTTCTGACGGATGTTGGCTCAAACTTGTCTTGCATACACATGGTCAAACAAAGTTATTGGAAAATCTGATCGCTCTGAACGCGGTGATGTAAAACATGTACGTCGGAACTATAAACGGGGCAGTAGCCAATAGCTTTCGTCTCTTAATTTATTCTGAGCATGCGTGGCACTTTGTGCGTCGGATTTTTGTACACACGATCGGAATTTCCGACAACGGATTTTGCTGTCGGAAAATTTTATAGCCTGCTCTCAAACTTTGTGTTTCGGAAATTCCATTGGAAAATGTGTGATGGAGCCTACACACGGTCGGAATTTCCAACAACAAGGTCCTATCACACATTTTCCTTCGGAAAATCCGACCGTGTGTACGGGTCATAAGTCTTGTTAACTTGCTGCACATTTTCACTGGCAAGTTGTACACTTGCAGCGCACTTGAAGCACAAGTTCTAGTTGACACTTTTCTAATTTGTAGCAAATTTGAGTCTGCAAGTCTCTAGCAAGAGCAAAGTTGCAGTGGTGAGAGTCTACAGCAAGAGCTCTGCAAGCAGCAAAGATGAAAATTCAGCCACAGTGACCCCTGTAGTGGGATGACTATTGTAAAAAAAGTTGATCTGGAGTCGTGCAATACGGACTTGCTGCAATTGTGCAACAAATGTATTAAGCCTGGAAAGTCTAGCAATAGCTCAGTTGCTTGCTATCTGGGTAGTGGTAATCTGGGTCTGTGCAGAATCCTTCTGCACCTCCAGCTTCACTGCCTGGGTGCACAGTAGGGCCAAGATTTGGTCCTGGCATGCCCGAGCTTCCCCATGGCAGCAGCTGGAATCCACAGAGGCCTGTATTTGTGCCCAGGTAGCCTTCTGCTGGACCTGTATCTGCGCCCGGTTAGCCTACTGCTGGACCACTGTAGCATGAACCAGGGCTCTTACTACCTCCTCCAATGTCTCTGTTAGTGTTTTGCAGCGCTTGTGCAGGTTTCACCCAGGACAAACACTACAGGCACTGGCCCTTTAAATGTTCACCTTTTGCTTTTAATAGCTTCCCAGCTAGATTGCCCACATCCAAACACCAACTGTTATATGGGGGAACCCAGGGTCACCAGCCTTTAGGTAAAAGCAAGACTCTATTTTCCAACGTTAAATGAAAACAGCCTGTTTCAGCATAAAAACTAAACAAAACAGCCCATACTTCTGGTACATAAAAAAAAAAGCTCATCACCACCACCACAGGCTTGTCCCACCACAGGGTTTTAATGATTCTGCCTACTCAGGGGCCAAAAAATTACGCAAGAGATCAACAACTACGTCCTAGTCATAAGCCAGGCCACAATTCTTACACAGCTGTGTCCTGCTCCACTCCAGTCCTGCTGACTCCTTCCTGTTTCTTTCCAGGCTTTTCCTGCAGACAGGAGACCAAACCCTGTAATCAGGGTTGGAGGCTCTTTCCCACCCAGTGTCTCCAAGAATCTGAATTCTGGATCTCAAACAAGGACTTACCAATCTTAATGAAAACTGTAAGTCAGTTAACCCCCTTCTAACCAGAATTCCTCACCCTGCATAGGCAAGAACGGCTGAGTACTCCAAAACTGTTTTCAAATTGTCCTCCTTAAAGGGACCACAACCCAAAAATGGGAAAAAAAAACCTGTCTTCCTGGACCCATCACTGCTTTGCTTCCAAAGATTTGGATGGGTTTCAGGTCAGGCGTCTTCACATTGCTTAGCTCATATAGTCTCTAAGCAGTATGTCATTGGCCTATTTTCTTCATATTTCAATTACTATTTCAAGCACTCCAGACTTCTTTAAAGTTCAAATTACACACACAGCTAAACACTTCTGAAGAGTGACTCAGTCCCACTCCCTGCTTGCTCTTCCTTAGACAGGTTCCTAAAGTATTACTAAAGGCAAAACCTTTTTTTCTTTATCGTACATCACAGGACACAGAACAGCCATAATAATGACTATGTGGGTTATACGCTACTTATGGGTGAATGGACACTGGCAGATAGTCAAACAGGAAGTCCTCCCCTATATAACCCCTCCTACACAGGAAGTACCTCTGTTTTTTTGCCAGTGTCTGTAAGGTGTTGGTCAATGATGTGATACATGTGCTCTTGGAGCATACTTGGAGGTCTGGATGGTTCTATTTAGAATCATGGACTTCATTCGGATCCATTCTAAAAAGCTGTCAGCCAAAATGGATGGATGGTACCCAAGCCCCATTGGAAGTAGAGAAGTTTCCTCAAGGTTTTCCTGTAATGCAGCCTTACGGTGCTGGACCCTGTGTAATGGAACCCTGTGCAGTGTTTGTTCCGGCCAAGGTGCTTTCCTGCAGGTTGCTATACAGGTCCAGGGGAGTGGACCCTACATTAAGGGGGACCCAGTCCCTGAAGGTCTTTTATGACAAAGCCCACCATGATGGGTGGAGATTGGACTCCTGTTATGCTCAGAGTCCTGCAGCAGGAATGGTAAGTCTGCATTGTTTTGCAGTTTCTCTTTAAAAAAAAAAAAAAAAAGAGATCTGACCGTCTGGTCTTCTCTCAGTAGCCCCTAGGGGCAGTGTGCTGTTTAATCATGCTCTGTATACTTCTTAGGAGTATGGGCTGCCGTTTCTCATCCAGCCACTAGAGGACGCAGGGGCCTATTTCTTTATAGGCAGGAAGTGGAGGGGTGGCCAGGTATGCCATGTGGATGGCAGGTTCAACAGGGCCTCTTGAGACATAACAGCAGCCCATAGATACTAATGACATCTGAGTACTTACTATGAACTGTGTGGCCAGACAAGTCATGATTATATACTGCATATTTACTGCTTAAACCTGGGGGGCCTGTACAATTGTCGATACACCCCTAAGCAGTACACTTTAACCACTTGCCGACCGCCGTACGATGATGTACGTCGGCAGAATGGCACGGGCAGGCATAAGGACTTACCTGTACGACCCCCCCGGTGCCTGCGGCGGTCGGCTTCGTTACAGGAGTGATCCATGCTGGGGGGGGAGGCCATCTATTCATGGCCACCCCTTCGCGATCGCTCCTGACGAATGAAAGCCTTCCTCTGCAATGTAAACAGAGGCAGAGGAAGTGATGTCATCTCTCCTCATGAAGCCTTTTCGTTCCGGCTTCCAAGGAGAGAAGACATCAAGTAAATTTGCACCAACACTACACTTACAGTAGAACATGCAGGCACACTTTTCACCCCCCAGTCACCCCCCTGCACCCCCTGTCACAGTGACACCAATAGCAGTTTTTTGTTTTTACTGATTATTGCATTGGTGTCCTTTTGTGACAGTTATAAGTGGTAGGGCAGTTAGTGGTAGGCCCCTTTAGGTCTAGGGTACCCACCTAATAAAGGTTTAACCCCATGATCACCCCCCGTCGCCAGTGTCACTAAGCAATCATTTTTCTGATCCCTGTATTCATGTCATAGGTGACGCTAGTTAAGGAGGTAATTATTTAGGTTCGCCGTCAGCTTTTTATAGCGTCAGGTACCCCCATATACTACCTAATAGTATATGGGGCTGATTGCCCCCTAGTTAACCCTTTCACCAGTGATCACCGTATAACTGTTACGTGTGATGCTGGTTAGTTAGTTAGTTTTTTATAGTTTTAGGGCACCCGTCGTTTATTACCTAATAAAAGTTTAACCCCCTGATTGCCCGGCGGTGATATAAGTTAAGTTTTAGGGTCAGATAGGGTCTGCGTGGCCCCAGGCAGTGTTAGGTTAGTAAGAAACAGAAAAAGGAAAAAAAAAAAAGCTAATCCTGCTGAACCAAAGGCCCTTTATGGGATTATTTCAAGAAATTCCTAGTAGTTTACACCTGTTTAGGTGCTGCTGTTGTAGCTGGAGAAACTAGACACATATAGAAGAAACCCAGTATTGCTACCAGGATCTAAATAGATAGCTACTTCTGCAACAGAGATTCTAAACCACTTGGTTCCAAAAGTTAAATACAAAATTTATTGATACTCTAAAAATATATTTCATTACACAATGATAGACATAATTATGCAACACAACTCCACATATTATGCTCTCCGGGTCCCATCCATGGGAGGGATGACCGGACAAGAGCTCAATATATTCAAACACAGAAAGACAGGGACAACATGTACACAGTACTACAAAGTTAAACACAGATACAAATACCCCACCCCTCACACACACACAGACGGTCCGGACATCTACCTAACAAAAATGTTCACTGGGAACTTGCCAATCTGTGGGGAATGGCTGAATCGCATGTGAAGTATGTTGACATTGATTCAATATTATATAAATTCACCACCTAATGCAAGTTACCAGTGAGTGGCCCCCGGGGGATGTTGAAATGTAGTTTGCAAATACATTTAAACATACAGACTGTGTAGTCTGCAAATACAAGCATGCATGCAAACTTCCATCAGAATTAAGAAGGGACATGAGAACAATCAAAGGGGATCACACACTGAGCGATGCCTAGTACTGCGGGGCCGCCTGTGTATTCCCTCTGTTAAATAAACAGTCCTGGTGTCTGCCGACAGTAGATGCTCCAGATTTATTGGATGGCAGGACGACTTTAACACAGTGAACTAGGGGTTATGCACAGTACAGTGACCTCCAAGGGGAAAATGACGGAAGTTACCTCAATCAAAGGTGTAGATAGTACAAAGTCAGTTCATTGCCGAGGGGACACTGCAGATATCTTGGTTTGGAGATCCGTTCAGCATGTGGCTCGAAGGAGCCTATAGATAGCCAAAGTAATTTGCTGACTCCAGAATTACAACATGCAGTTCCCACAAAGATATAGACTAAGGATATTATTGCTATATAGTCACATCAAATAGTCCGTCACTTCCTAATTCAATGGGGGCACGTATTCAAGCCGATGTAAATACATCTTACCACTCTGTTGATTTTGTTATGTATTCGGTCCCCTTCTGCATCTAAAGTACCGATGCTAAGTTCCGAGGTCTCACTCCTTATAGTGTCCTTCGTTTTCCAGGATCCGTGAGCTGCAACCACCGATCGGTTTGAAGCATGCTGCGCGTATTTCCCTGTACGGGATTGTGCTGGTTACAGATCCTTACTCGAAAATCCCGCAAACGGAGGCACTGCGTAGGTGGACATCACATGACCGTCTGTGACGTCAAGGCGTTTCGCTAAATTGGTGGGCGTAGCTTCATCTGGACTCAGTGAAGGTAGGGGCTGACACTCCCTTTTATTCAGGAAGGTCTTCCTGTAGCGCCGCCCCATGTTTTCACCCGTGATGTCAAACATTTGAATTCCGGTTCTCTGTGTTACACTATTCACATTCATTTTGAGCGGTTACCCCACTACGTTATTAGCGGGCCGTATTCCCCCCCCATTCTTCAATCAGTGGGCATCCCAAATGGTTGAATGTTGTAAGGAACATTTATTTAACTTAACAACATATGATTTTACAAGGGTCTACAGGGAGAACACAACATTATCTATTAGTTCTATCCATATAAAGCCCTGGTTAATTGAGAGCAACGTTCACATAATCGTCCCTGCTTGATAACATTGTATCCTCCCTAATTAGACAGCATACATAACTGGTCCAAACAGACATCTCAACCATGCAATCAAACTGAGGACAATACTAATGACAATAGAGATTATAATGGCATCAAAAAGGAGGGATCTCAATTCTCCAGAAACACTTGGAGATTTAACTCCGTATTGAGTCCCAGGGGGTCAAGGGACCCCAGACGGTATATCCATCTTTTTTCCTTTTGAAGGAGGACCTGGTTAAAGTCACCCCTTCATGGGGACAATTTAAGCAGGTAAATGCCTTTCACCTTTAAACCATCAGGTTTACCCTGGTGGTACAAAGAGAAATGTTTGGCCAACGGTTTTTCCCTTGATTTTTCCGGATCTCTCTCTCTCTCCTTTGATTTCTCTTAAATGTTCACCGATCCTTGTTTTCAGGGGCCTCTTGGTTTTCCCAATGTATATTTTTGGACAAGGGCAAGTGAGCATATAAATCACCCTGCTAGTGGAGCAATTAATGAGATCACGTATCTCATAATTGTGGCGCCCTCTGGCATCGCTGAATGTGGACGTTCTGTCAACAAAGGGACAGATTTGGCACCTATTGCAGGGGAACATCCCTTTACTTCTAGGATATTCTGATAACCAGGTGGAATTCGGTTCTTTTGCATATTCAGAATGAATGAGGATGTCCCTCAAATTTTTAGCTCTTCTGGCCACCAAATTTGGTGATTCACCCACAATCGCTTTTAAACCTGGGCCATTAGTCAAAATGTCCCAGTGTTTCCCCAGGGTTCTGCGTACGGTTTCTCACTGGGCCCCGTACGGAGTAATAATCCGTACCGGGCCAGGGTCAAAATGTCCCTTTCTCGATTGATCAGGGTTTGGGGCAAGAAGACTCATCCTGTCCCTACACGCTGCCCTAGCTCTTGCCTTCCGGATTCGTCCATGGGAATATCCGCGTTCCCTAAAGCGTTTATACAGATCCACATTTTCTCTTCTCAGATCACTCTTTTTGGTGCAATTTCTCTTTATCCTTAAAAATTGGCCCACCGGGATTCCATTCTTGAGTCACAGGGGATGATGGCTATCGGCTCTCAGCAAAGTATTAGCTGCCGTGGCCTTCCGATAAGTACAAGTACTAAGTTTGCCTCCATCAATAGTGATCTGTAAGTAAAGGAAAGGGATCTGCTTTTCATCAACGATATAGGTCAAAGTATATTCCGATCATTGGTATTCAGATGTTCAATGAACCTGTCCACCTCCTCTCTAGTGCCTCTCCACACAACCAGTACATCATCAATATACCTCAGCCATGTATGCATATGTCCTGCAAACATGGCTGAGGTAAAGACGTCCTCCTCCTCCCATAATCCCAGGTGGAGACACGCATATGCGGGAGCCCAAGCGGCCCCCATCGAAGTCCCTTTAATCTGCTGGTAATATTGTGATAAAGCTGGAAGTAGTTGTTCAACAGGGCAAACTCTAGTAATTCAACTAAGAACTCGTTCTGTGGGCCAAATTCAGGGTACTTGGACTCAAGGAACCACCTCACTGCCCCAACCCCGTACTTATGTGGGATTGAGGTGTACAGTGATTCCACATCAACTCCCATCAGGAGGAAACCATCACCAATTTCTAGATCTGCTATCTTTGACATGACATGTCGTGTGTCCTGTACATAAGATTTTAGCCCTACTACCATTTCCTTGAGGAGTGCGTCCAAATATAGCCCAATTCTTTCCAGAGGGACCTTAATAGCTGACACAATAGGCCTCCCTGGCGGCTTTTCAGGACACTTGTGCACTTTGGGAATTATATAGAACGTGGGTACATTGAACTCACTCACCCTTAGATATTCAAATTCCCATTTTGTAAGGACCCCAGACTCCCTGGCCTCAAAAAGCATGTTGTTCAGGTTCTGTATTAGTCTAGGGAACGGATCATGATCCAGTTTCCTATACGTCTCAAGGTCACCTAATAATCTTTTGGCTTCAGCTTCATAGGACTTGTCATCCATCAGGACAACATTTCCGCCCTTATCGCTTTTTTTAAAAACAATATTTTTTGCTTCTTTCAAGTCAGTCAGGGCCCTGCGTTCATCCTTTGTTAGGTTGTCCTTACATGACTGGGTCCAGTTAATTTTCTCAAGATCCACCTGGACCATTTCAAGAAACATGTAAAGCCACCTATTTTTACTTAACGGGGGCATCTTTTTTGAACGTATAGGCACATCTGCTATACGTCTAGTAGGGCAACTAGTTGGTTCATTCTCCTCCAATAAAGCATTCAGGATGTTGAGAGCCTGTTGGTCTTCTGCATCTAGATGCTCAGTCTCATTGATGTTAGTTTCTCCCCTATTTTGATACATGGACCTAAAGAAAACTTTCCTCAAAAAAAGGACTATGTCTTTATACACTGTGAACTCATCCATATTTTCTGCCGGGGAAAAAGACATCCCCTTTTGGAGTAAACTGATATGTCTCTGTTCAAGTGAGAAGGCTGAGAGGTTAATGATCTTCTTATCTGACTTGGTCCTGTATAGTCACTAATTTCTCTGACTGCGGGTATGTGGTGCCACCTGTTGTCTCTGGGCTTTTCCCTTGTCTTTGTTGTCTGTTCTTGGATTTTGTGTGGTCCTTTGGGGGAGGGGGTGGTGGTCCTCCCAACCTATCACCCCCTCCTCCTCTAAAAAAGTCACTGCCTTTGGGCTCCCGTCATTGGCAGATTCGTCCGTAGATCTCTCGCGTCGCCCTCTAGATTGTGATCCCTGTCCTCTTCTATTTGATCTATTCCTACCTCTCCTTATCGTTAGATCAAAAGCTTGATCATTTTCAAAATCGTTGAGATCTCTCCTATACTTGTCAGGTTAGTGCCAGTACGGCTAACGACCACACACGCAGCATGAACCTCCCTTAGTGGTATAGTATCTGAATGGATCAATATCTGATCTGATCAGATCTATACTAGCGTCCCCAGCAGTTTAGGGTCCCCAAAAATGCAGCAGGATCAGCCCAGATACATGCTAGCACCTGCATTTTGTCCCTCCGCCCAGCCCAGCCCACCCAAGTGCAGTATCGATCGATCACTGTCACTTACAAAACAATAAACACATAACTGCAGCGCTCGCAGAGTCAAGCCTGATCCCTGCGAACGCTATCAGTTTTTTTGGTAGCATTTTGATACAGTCGCTGACAGTCAGGACCTTTTTTACCTGTGAGTCTCACTAGTGTACCACTAAATTTAGAGCCCAAAATGGCAAATCAAAGGTACACTAGTGAAGAGGCCTACATGTTTTTGAGCATGACAGATAGTGAAGAGGAAGTCACTCATCTGTCAGATTCAGGCTCAGAACACGAACCTGTAGACAGCAGCAGCTCCATGACGGATAGCTCTGACGACGGAGTTGTGGTCCCTGCCAAGGTCAGGCGTACCAGACCCCAATCTTCTTCTTCTGCTGTTGAGGTGCAAGAACCGCAGGGCGCTCGTATGGAGCAGAGAAGTACTAGCACCGCTATTCCTTCTGGTGAACTGGCAAGTACCAGCGGCCTAGTACACCCTGGTCGTACATCTAGCACTGCAGTAACACGTGGTGACATGGAGAGTCCCATAAGTGCAGTTCAAGCTGGTGAGGTGGCAAGCACAAGTAGTGTCCCGCTGCCACCAAGAAGACAAAGACAGGCCCATCATGCCCATAGTGTCCTTCCTGCAGAATTCGCCAATCCGAATTGGGAGCCCACCACTTCTGCAGCACCCGTACTTCCCCCATTCACTGGCCAACCCGGCATTCAGGTGGAAACAGTTGATTTTACGTCACTTGACTTCTATTCGCGGTTTTTCACCGAAGATCTCTATAGATCTATTGTGGATCAAAGCAATTTGTACGCTTGTCATTTCAACACATCGCCACTATTCCTCAGTCCTCCCTTGCCAGAGATTGGAGACCAATTACGGTCTCCGAATTTAAGACCTTTCTGGGCCTATCCCTCAACATGGGCATAGTTAAAATTAGTGTGTTGCGGTTGTATTGGTCCAATGACCCAATGTACCATATGCCCGTGTTCTCTGCTTCCATGGCCAGGGCACGATACGAGCAGATTTTGCGGTTCATGCACTTCAACAACAATGAACTCTGTCGTCCTCATGGAGACCCTGGATACGATCGGCTCTACAAAATTCGGCCCCTCGTAAACCACTTCAACCAACGTTTTGCAGACTTGTTTACTCCCCATCAAGTTGTCTGCATTGATGAGTCCCTGATTAAGTTTTCTGGCCGCTTGTCATTCAAACAGTACCTTCCCAGCAAGCGTGCCAAATACGGGGTCAAGATGTATAAGCTCTGTGACAGGGCTACAGGCTATACATGTAGTTTTATGGTTTACGAGTGAAGAGATAGCCACGTAGAGCCGACAAACTGCCCTGACTACATAGGAAGCGCTGGCAAGATTGTGTGGGACTTGGTGTCACCCTTATTCGGAAAGGGGTACCATTTGTATGTGGACAATTATTACACGAGCTTGCCACTTTTTAGTAACCTTTTTGATCATCAGATTGGATCATGTGGCACTGTGCGATCTAATCGCCGGGGCTTTCCCCAGCGGCTTGTAGATTCCCATCCCATCATCTGGGGGAGAGAGCCTGCTTGAAGCATAATAACTTGCTCGCTATGAAGTGGAGGGATAATAAGAATGTTTTCGTTCTTACCTCCCTTCATGCAGACTCGACGGTCCAAATTACTACGGTGACTGGTGTTGTGGAGAAACCCCTCTGTGTCCACGAATATAACCAAAATATGGGCGGGGGGGATCTCAACGACCAGTCGTTGGCGCCGTACCTAGTTGCCTGTAAGGCCAGACGCTGGTATAAAAAAGTGTCTGTTTATTTATTTCAATTGGCTTTGCTGAACGCTCATGTGCTATACAGAGCTTCAGGACTGACTGGATCCTTCCTTAAATTCCAGGAAGAAATCGTCAGACCCCTTCTGTTTCCAGACGGTGCTCCACCTCACCATCCCCAACCAAATGCAGTAAGCCAGCTGCATGAGAGGCATTTTCCTTATGTCCTCCTGCGTACCCCTACCCAATGAGCCCCCCAAAGAAAATGTCATATCTGCAGAAAGCACAGATATAGGCGCGACACCCGCTATTATTGTCCCTCCTGTCCTGACAATCCTGGTCTTTGCATTGGTGAATGTTTTGAACGCTACCATACACTAGTGGAGTTTTAGCGTAGGGTACAGCATTGCACAGACTAGGCACACTTTCACAGGGTCTCCCAAGATGCCATAGCATTTTGAGAGACCTGAACCTGGAATCGGTTACAGTTACAATAGTTAGTTACAAAAAAAGTAAAAAAAATTAAAAAAAGTAAAAAAAAAAAAAAAAAATATATAAAATAAAAAAAACAAAAATAGTTGTCGTTTTATTGTTCTCTCTCTCTCTAATCTCTCTATTGTTCTGCTCTTTTTTACTGTATTCTATTCTGCAATGTTTTATTGTTATCATGTTTTATCCTGTTTGCTTTTCAGGTATGTAATTTTTTTATACTTTACTGTTTACTGTGTTTTCTTGTTAACCTTTTTTTGTTTTCAGGTACGCCATTCAGCTGCAGCGCAGATTTATTTATCTTGAGAGCAACAGTGTTTGCTCCCACGATACATAAAGCCTTGACTCCAGCGCTGTCGGAGTTGATTTCACCACCACAGTTACATACTTCAGCATATATGCCGAAGCATGGGGGCAGCAGGGGCGGAGGGGCGATTTGCTCCTAACTTTTGCGGGTGGATGCCCCCATGCTTCGGCATATATATATATTTTAAGCACAGGTTGCGTTAAAAAATGTTTTATTTTTTACTATGTTTTTTTTTGTATTTGCTTTGCAGGTTTGGTAAGTATTACTGCTATGCTGTAATGTTACTTTGTTTTATTGTTAACCATCATTTGCTTAGCAGGTACGCCATTCAGCTGCAGCGCGGATTTATTTATCTTGACAGCAACAGCGTTTGCTCCCATGATACATAAAGCCGTGACTCCAGTGCTGTAGGAGGTGATTTCACCACCACAGTTAAAAACAAAATGGTGCATGTATGCCTATCATTAGAAGTGGGTGGATGAAGGGAGGTATTCTAATGGTGGGCATACCCACCGATCAAACTCTTCTTTTTGTTCAGCCCACAGGCTGCATGAAAAAAAAGATTACAATATATGCCCAACAAGGACCAGCAACGTACTGGTATGTTGCTGGACTTTGAGTGGTTATACCAGAATGATGCCTGCGGGTTTAGGTATCATCTTGGTATCATTCTTTCCAGCCAGCGGTCGGCTTTCATGTAAAAGCAATCCTAGTGGCTAATTAGCCTCTAGACTGCTTTTACAAGCAGTGGGAGGGAATGACTCCCCCCCTCCCACCATCTTCCATGGTTTTCTCTGGCTCTCCTGTCCCAACAGGGAACCTGAGAATGCAGCCGGTGGTTCCGCCAGCTGACCATAGAGCTGATCAGAGACCAGAATGGCTCCAATCATCTCTATGGCCTAAGAAACCGGAAGCTACAAGCATTTCATGACTTAGATTTCGCCGGATATAAACAGAGCCATTGGTAAAGCATTTTATCACACCAATCTTGGTGTGGTCAGATGCTTTGAGGGCAGAGGAGAGATCTAGGGTCTAATAGACCCCAATTTTTAAAAAAAAGAGTACCTGTCACCACCTATTGCTATCATAGGGAATATTTACATTCCCTGAGATAACAATAAAAATGATAACAAAAATATAAATGAAAGGAACAGTTTAAAAATTAAATTAAAAAACAAAATAAATAATTAAAAAAAAAACCACCCCTGTTCCACCCTGCTCTCGCGCAAAGGCGAACGCAAGCGTCGGTCTGGCATCATATGTAAACAGCAATTGCACCATGCATGTGAGATTTTACCACGAAGGTCAGATCGAGGGCAGTAATTTTAGCAGTAGACCTCCTCCTTAAATCTAAAGTGGTAACGTGTAAAGGCGTTTAAAGGCTTTTAAAAATGTATGTAGTTTGTCGCCGCTGCACGTTTGTGCGCAATTTTAAAGCATGTCGTGTTTGGTATCCATGTACTCGGCCTAAGATCATCTTTTTTATTACAGCAAACATTTGGGCAATATAGTGTGTTTTAGTGCATTAAAATTAAAAAAAGTGTGTTTTTTCCAAAAAAATAAAAAATGCGTTTGAAAAATCGCTGAGCAAATACTGTGTGAAAAAAAAATTAAACACCCACCATTTTAATCTGTAGGGCCATTGCTTTAAAAAAAATATATAATGTTTGGGGGTTCAAAGTAATTTTTTTGCAAAAAAAAATATTTTTTCATGTAAACAAAAAGTGTCAGAAAGGGCTTTGTCTTCAAGTGGTTAGAAGAGTGGGTGATGTGTGACATAAGCTTCTAAATGTTGTGCATAAAATGCCAATCACTTGGGACAAAAAAATAAAATATTCAAGGGGCTCAACATGCATCTTAGCAATTTCCTTAGGGTGTCTACTTTCCAAAATGGGGTCATTTGGGGGGGGGGGGGTGTTTGTACTGCCCTGCCATTTTAGCACATCAAGAAATGAGATAGGCAGTCATAAACTAAAAGCTGCGTAAATTCCAGAAAATGTACCCTAGTTTGTAGACGCTATAACTTTTGCGCAAAAACCAATAAAAATACGTTTATTTACATTTTTTTTTACCAAAGACATGTGACTGAATACATTTTGGCCTAAATGTATGTCTAAAATTCAGTTTATTGGATTTTTCTTATAACAAAAAGTAGAAAATATCATTTTTTTCAAAATTTTCGGTCTTTTTCCGTTTATATTGCAAAAAAAAAAAATCTCAGTGGCAATCAAATACCATCAAAAGAAAGCTCTATTTGTGGGAAGAAAAGGACACAAATTTCGTTTGGGTACAACATTGCATGACCGCGCAATTACCAGTTAAAGCAGCGCAGTGCCAAATTGTAAAAAGTCCTCTGGTCTTTGGCCAGCCAAATGGTCCGGGGCTGAAGTGGTTAAAGTGGTGTGTCTCCAGCATAATGTGCATTTGGCTGCAAGATCTTACTTTTGGGCTGCTCTGATAGCTAATGGCTCATGTTTGCTAAAAAAGCTCAGGTTTGCTAAAAGCTCATGTTTGCTAAAAAAGCTCATGGTTGTTGAAAGCTCATGGTTGTTGAAAGCTCATGTTTGCTAAAGGCTCAGGTTTGCTAAAAGCTCATGGTTGTTGAAAGCTCATGTTTGCTAATGGCTCATGTTTGCTAAAAAAAGCTCAGGTTTGCTAAAAGCTCATGTTTGCTTAAAGGCTCAGGTTTGCTAAAAGCTCATGGTTGTTGAAAGCTCATGATTGCTGAAGGCTCATGTTTGCTGAAAGGCAGAGTTGCATAGGCACATGTTGAATACATGCTTACTAGCATAAAAACGCATGTTTACATAAACTTGGACTGCACACATAAATGCATGAACAGCAAGAATAGTTATATACCTGCATGTTTGCATACCTGGGTACCTGCAAACTTACATACCTACGGGGTTGTATATGCATATTTGTTTTTGTCTAATATAGTCACTTTATTGTGTGCCTGTTAGACTAGATAAAGGACTCCAGAAGGCAGAGGCAGGTACACCACCGCAGGTTCAGTGGTCTGGTGGTGTTCACGTCTCCTGTTGGACCAATGGCATCAGGGTTATCTGAGCCAATGTGGCGCCTGATCTCGGATCAAGCCTGGTTAGTACTTGGATGGGAGAATGGCCAGGTTTCCCTCCTAGGTGAGGGAGGCATCTGAGGCTGCTGTGTTTGAGAGTATCTCAGACCATAAGATTTTGTAGCAGTCTCTGAGGTGGTTCGCTCCTTTCTTAGTCGGCAGAAACCTGGTAGGTTAAGTATACCTCTTGGGACTGTCTGGGTCTGCCACAGAGTCATCAGTCTTTGCCCTGCGTTGGCACTTGGAGCAGAAGTTATTATTGTAAAGCAGGCTCATTATTGTAAAAAAAATGATAGCAGTTCCAAAACTGAATAGGGACATGGAATCTATCTTAAGATCTCAATCAGCTGGGCATCCTTCTGTTTCAGATAGGCTCAGTTTGTTCAGTGATGACCTCTCTGCAAGAGGTAGATTGCGGGGCCCATAATCATTAAGCTCACATCTTTATGTGATGGTTTGTTTCCAGGCTCAAAGATTTCTGTAAATGCAGTGGAAAGTCCATCTGTTTTCGCTTTTTTGTGACCATCCTTCAGGCTGGTAACACCTTAGGGTCCAGTTCTCCCTTAATTGATGCTTTCCCTTTGTTTCGACTTCTGCCACATCTTTTGCGAAAAATTCGGGTGGTTGTAACACTGATAATAGTGTTAGCCGAATTAGCCCAGGAGGGCTTGGTACAATGATATAGTGGGTCTTACGGGGGTCGATCCTTGGACACTTCCAGTCCAGTGGGATCTAATGCTCTTGAGTCCTGTATTTCCACACTGTTGAGCCCCTGGAAGCCAGCTTCAGGGAACTTCAAATACAGGACTTGGAAATATTTTATGCCTGGGGCGAAGCCAGGAAATGGCACCTGCACAAGTATGTGAGTGGGAGAGTTTCTTTCTTTCCTCAATCAGTAGGGGAGTGGAGATTGACCTTAAGTACTGTTAAGGGTCAGATTTTGTCCCTATTCATTTCTTCCAGAGTCTGTTGTTTCTCACTCCTGGATGCATACTTCATACAGCGTGTAACCTAGACAGTCCTGCCTGTCAGGCCACTCTTGTATCCTTGGGACTTGAATTTGCTCTTGACTGTCCTTGCAGAGGCCATTTTGTTAACCAATTGGGAGACTCTTAGTCCTTTTATCTCAGAAGGTGGCTTCTTTGGTTGGAGTGTCAGAGCTGGCAGCTCTTTCATGCAAGGAGCCATTCTTGATCTCGCATCATAGGATGATGTTATGTCCTCATTCATCTTTATTACCTAAAGTGGTTTCTAGTATTCACTTAAATCAAGACAAAGTCTTGCCTTCTTTTCTGATCCTCAGTTGGCAGAAGTAAGATCGCTGCATACTTTAGAGGTAGTTCAGGTGGTCAGGATTACTTGGATTGTCCGTACAGGTCAGGAATCCTGGTTTGTGCTGCCAGTAGAGCCCAGGTGGGGCAGGAGGCATCCAAGTTAACTATTTTCATTGGTTCTGCCAGTTAATTATTTAAGCCTATGGCTTGAAAGAACAAGGTCCCCCACCCCTTTTTTTGGTAAAAGCGCTTGCTACCAGGTGTGTGGAGGCATCTTGGGCCATCCACCATCAGGTGTCCGTGGCTCAGGATTTTAAGGCCACTACATGGTCTTTTGTTCATACATTCAAAGAATTTTACCAGATGGATATCAAAGCCATGGAGGACACTGCTTTGGCCACAGTATGTTTCGGGCGGCAGAAGAAGTCATTCTCAGGTGGCAGTTTCTGTGATTTTGTCTCCCTTCCCTCAAGGGCATTGCTTTAGGACATCCCACATAGTCATTATTATGGCTGCTGTGTGTCCTGTGATGTACGATAAATAAAATTTGATTTTTCCTACAGCTTACCTGTAAAATCCTTTTCTTGGAGTACATCACGGGACACAGAGATCCCTCCCATCTTTTTTGGGATATTCGGTGCTTTGCTACAAAACTGAGGTACTTCCTGTGTAGAAGGGGTTATATAGGGTAGGACTTACTGTTTGATTGTCTGCCAGTGTCCATTCACCTATAGGTGGCGTATAACCCACAGTCATTATTATGGCTGCTCTATGTCCCGTGATGTACTCCAAGAAAAGGATTTTACAGGTATGCTGTAGGAAAAATCAACGGGATTAGAGGAATTGGAATGATTTCAGGTCTTATCGCTGTCTGTGTCCCCCGTTAGGGAGATCCACACTCTCTATTTGCCCTGTTTGTTATTATCATTGAAAGTAATAGAAAGTCCCAATGTTTGGGTTGTCCACAGAAAAGTAGGGATGAGCTGAACACCCCTCCCCAGTTCAGTTCACAGCAGAACATGAATTTAAATATTCCTTTAAATATCATGCCTGGGGGGTGTCCTCAGTATACCTGTAAAGTAGCGCATCTTTCCCATGTTTATAACAGTGAAACAGCAAAATGGCATTTCTAAAGGAAAAAATGTCATTCAAAACTGCTCGCGGCTGTAATGTATTGTCAAATCCCGGATATATATATATAAAATACCAAAAATAAAATGACATGGATGTTCCCCCAAATACCATATCAGGCCCTTCAGGTCTGGTATGGATATTAAGGGGAACCCCGCACCAATTTTTTTTTTTTAAATGGCATAGGGGTCCCCCAGGCCCCCAGACACTATATACTCTGAACAACAGTATATATACTATACGGCCTGCCCTATATACTCTGCAGAAAATTGGGCCTTAGGTATTGGTGGTACCAGAACACTGTAAGCCCTCACAGTTGCTCTTGTTGGGCGCAGGAACGGGCCCTGCTGTGAAATATTATATCAAGAATTGTAATTACATGCCCCTGTTAAACAGGAGCAGAAAAAATTGGGCCTTGGGTGGTGGTGCCACAACACTGTAACCCCTCACAGATACTCTTGTTGGGCGCAGGAATGGTCCCTGCGGTGAAATATTAGATTAAAAATTGTAATTACATGCCCCTGCTAAACAGGGGCAGAAAAGTTGGGCCTTGGGTGGTGGTGGTGCCCTAAACCAAAAATATTGTTGGAAGCTAGCATCATCAAGATTAAGGGGGATAGGATAGTCAGCATAGGCAGTCTTCAAGGGATCCCACATCCACAGCAAATTCAATCAGTTACATCAGCGTCAGGCGCTTGATAGCTGCTGATCCAAGACTGATTCATTTTTATGAATGTGAGCCTATCAACGGAGTCTGTGGACAGGTGCACTCTTTGATCCATTACAAACCCTCCAGCAACACTGAATGTGCGTTCAGGGAGCATGCTGGATGCAGGACAGGCCAGTAGCTCAATTGCATATTGAGCAAGTTCTGGCCAGTGGTCCATCCTCAAGACCCAGTAACCCAGTGAATGCTCTGTTGGAAAGGTCTCCAAGTCTGCTCTTGCCCCTAGATATCTCTGCACCATATAATGCAGATGCTGGCGATGGTTGCTTGAATCAATCAGACATTGGGGCTGAAGACTGAAAAATTGTTTAAAGGCATCGGTCAGACGGCCACCTTCTCCACCACTCTTCCTCTGACTAAATGAAGCCTCAGCAACATGTTGTCCAGCACCAGGAAATGGTAAGCTCCCAGGGTCTGGAAATGCATTGCACAAACCTTTATTCAAGGCCTTCTGAAGATGTTTCATCCTCTGCTCCCTCTGAGCCTGGGTGACAGAGGATGAGGAGGATGATGACGGCTTTGTTATCCACTCCACCAACTCTTCTGCATGTTGTGGCACAATAACACGGCCAGCAGCAGAAAAAAAGAGCAAGCATGCCCCACGGCCACCTGCAGAGGATGCACCATGTCCATGACCACCACTATTGACTGTAGACACAGAGGCTGCTTGCCCTCTTTTGGTGGCCTGGGAGTATCTGCCTCTCCTTGGTGGCCTTCCGGACATGATGTATTTTTTGTTTTGCAACACCACTACACTGTATTAGATACTGTACAATGCTTGAAGTGTATTAGAAACTGTACACACTGTATTAGATACTGTGTACCCCACCAGAAAAGTAGTGGAAACTGTACACACTGTAATAGATACTGTGTACACTGCCTGCACTGTATTAGAAACTGTACTACGGCTGCACTGTATTGTATACTGTGTACACCACCAGAAGTGTAGTAGAAACTGTATACACTGTATTAGATACTGTGTACACCACCTGAAGTGTAAATATTTTATTATATATTTTCATGTGACAACACTAAAGAAATGACACTTTGCTATAATGTAAAGTAGTGAGTATACAGCTTGTATAACAGTGTAAATTTGCTGTCCCCTCAAAATAATTCAACACACAGCCATTAATGTCTAAACCGCTGGCAACAAAAGTGAGTACACCCCTAAGTGAAAATGTCCAAATTAGGCCCAGAGTGTCAATATTTTGTTTGGCCACCATTATTTTCCAGCACTGCCTTAACCCCCTTGGGCATGGAGTTCACCAGAGCTTCACAGGTTGCCACAGAAGTTCTCTTCCACTACTCCATGACAACATCACGAAGCTGGTGGATGTTAGAGACCTTGCACTCATCCACCTTCCATTTGAGGATGCCCCACAGATGCTCAATAGGGTTTAGGTCTGGAGATATGCTTGGCCAGTCCATCACCTTTACCAAGAGGCTTCTTTAGCAAGGCAGTGGTCATCTTAGAGGTGTGTTTGGGGTCGTTATGTTGGAATACTGCCCTGTGGCCCAGTCTCTGAAGGGAGGGGGATCATGCTCTGCTTCAGTATATCACAGTATATGTTGGCATTCATGGTTCCCTCAATGAACTGTAGCTCCCCAGTACCAGCAGCACTCATGCAGCCCCAGACCATGACACTCCCACCACCATGCTTGACTGTAGGCAAGACACACTTGTCTTTGTACTCCTCACCTGGTTGCCGCCACACATGCTTGACACCATCTGAACCAAATAAGTTTATCTTGATCTCATCAGACCACAGGACATGGTTCCAGTAATCTATGTCCTTAATCTGCTTGTCTTCAGCAAACTGCAGGCTTTCTTGTGCATCTTTAGAAGAGGCTTCCTTCTGGGATGACAGCCATGCAGACCAATTTGATGCAGTGTGCGGCGGATGGTCTGAGGACTGACAGGCTGACTCTCCACCCCTTCAACCTCTGCAGCAATGCTGGCAGCATTCATACGTCTATTTCCAAAAGAAAACCTCTGGATATGACGCTGAGCACGTGCACTCGACTTCTTTGGTCGACCATGGCGAGGCCTGTTCTGAGTGGAACCTGTCCTGTTAAACCGCTGTATGGTCTTGGCCAATGTGCTGCAGCTCAGTTTCAGGGTCTTGGCAATATTCTTATAGCCTAGGCCATCTTTATGTAGAGCAACAATTCTTTTTTTCAGATCCTCAGAGAGTTCTTTGCTATGAGGTGCCATGTTGAACTTCCAGTGACCAGTATGAGAGCGTGAGAGCGATAACACCAAATTTAACACACCTGCTCCCCATTCACACCCAAGACCTTGTAACACTAATGAGTCACATGACACCAGGGAGGGAAAATGGCTAATTGAGCCCAACTTGGACATTTCCACTTAGGGATGTACTTGCTTTTGTTGCCAGTGGTTTAGACATTAATTGCTGTGTATTGAGTTATTTTGAGGGGACAGCAAATTTACACTGTTATACAAGCTGTACACTCACTTCTTTACATTGTAGCAAAGTGTCATTTCTTTAGTTTTGCCACATGAAAATATATAATAAAATATTTAGAAAAATGTGAGGGGTGTACTCACTTTTTGTGAGATACTGTGTGTATATATATATATATATATATATATATATATACACATATATACACACACATACATATACACACACACACACACACTAGACTGACTGTATATATATCAAATACACTGCCACTAACTGAATAACTTGCCTGCTTAATCTAACTCAAGCTATCTCTCTGTCCACGCCAACAACACTACACACGGCCGCCGTGTAAGCAGCCTTATATAGTGTGGAGCGTGGACTTAGTCCCCCTGAGCCATGATTGGCCAAAAGCACCCTGCCTTTGGCCAATTATGGCTCTCTCAGCAGAGCATGCTGTGATTGGCCAAAGCATGCAGGTCAGGTGCATGTTTTGGCCAATCATCATACAGCAATGCACTGCGATCGCACAGTTCATTATGGGGCGTTCCCCGGCGCTCGAATTTCACGTGAACGCCCCATAATATTCGCTGTTTTGCGAACGGGCAAACACCCGATGTTCGACCCGAACATTAAGCTCATCCCTACAGAGGGGACATTAGTTCTAGTGACCTAGTGGTCCCCTAGGAACTCCCTTCATTTGCAGGGATTTCCTTTCACTTCCTGTTTGGCTATGGGACAGGAAATGAAGGGACAGTTTTGCCTATATTTCCACTTTAAGAAAATGTAATAATAGAGAAATAGAGAGAAAGTCAGAAAGGGATAAAATGATGCTGTGCCCTAGAAAACACTGTCATGTCAAATGATTATTGGTAAAATAATGATAAAAAATAAAACACATAAAACATCAGTTTGAAAACTTTTAAACTTACCTAAAGGCTATATAAAAAGTACAAAGTGTAATCAATATGCTATATACTGCAGAAACCAATAACAGCCAATTAATTCAGTACTAGTGTTGAAATCTGGTTGGCTGCTATAAGTTACTGTGCTGCTATAGGTGACAGGCACAGTGAGACTATCTACTATACATTGAACTGCTGCACTTTACAGGGTACAACCAATACACTGACATTATTGTGCTTTATATAGTTGCCACTTTATATTGAGGCAGCTCTAGAAAACATGGTATGTAATTGGGACAATATGTTTTTTCTGAAGACGTGTGTTAGAGGTTCTTTATCTTGGGTTCATGTGCAGGCAGTTTAGTCTTCTGTGATCTCCTGACCACAATGTCTCTTTCTGTGGCTAACCAGAATCCACATCTCTAACCATTCAGACAAGCCAGTAATAAGGTGCTACATACAGTCTGATGTAGTTGAGTATATAATGCCCCAATATGGCATGAACACATTAAATGGTGTGACGAATAGTCTTTAAGCGGAATAGTGCTAAAGAAAAACTACCCTTGTAGTGGGACTCCCCCCACACTTCAAGGGTCAATGTTTGTTTTTGCCATTAAAAAGCACCTTTAAATGGAGTGCATTGGAGAAGAGGCTTCAGGGGTTCAGCTTACAACCCCTGATTATAATTTTTCCTAGCTAATTTCATTTTATCATTATATTTTTAATCATGTATTACAAGTATTTTTGATGCACTACTTTTAATGGATTGTATACGCCCTAAGGGTAAGCAGAATCCGTCTTTTAATTGTTTTTTGCTGAGTCCAAAAACTTTTTATCCTTTTTTGTCTATGGAAAGAATTGTTAATGATCCTGACCAATCGCGCCCATTTTTGCTGCTATTTAGGCTCAGAGAAAATGGAGTCAGACCCACTTCCTGATGACGCGCGCTCTAGCGTGAAATGCATAGAGGTGAAGCCTGACACTTACAACCATAGGAACTCTATACTATTGCTTGCCCATCTGAGATGCACCACGCACATTGCAAGTTTTATACTGGTGTCGGACCGGTTTCTGCTTCCTCCTGAGCGGATTGTTTGTGATTTCATGCTGGACTATGTAAGTGCTCTTTTTAAGCAATAAAACATAAAAGTGGTATTACACTATATCCTGCCTTCTGTGGCTCTTTGTTGGGGAGCTATTTCACAAACCTACTTGATGCAAGTTGATATATGCAGTGGATGCAAGTTGATATATGCAGTGGAAAGGTGAAGACACCTACATTTGTATACCTGCAAAGTGGATTGAGATCCAGCTTCCTCCATATATGAGTGTTTGATTTGAATGGGATGCATAAAGGAGCTACAGCATTGAATTAAGGAGTCCTTCCCATTAGTCATGCTATGAGGTCACTGTGTGGCCAAGGCGATCTGGTGAGCGCATTTTGTTATCACTTCGGGTGAAGCACTTTAACCACTTCAGCCCCGGAAGAATTTACCCCCTTCCTGACTAAAGCACTTTTTGCGATTCGGCACTGCGTCGCTTTAACTGACAATTACGCGGTTGTGCGACGTTGCACCCAAACAAAATTGATGTCCTTTTTTTTCCCACAAATAGAGCTTTCTTTTGGTGGTATTTGATCACCTCTGCGGTTTTTATTTTTGCGCTATAAACAAAAAAGAAGAGCGACAATTTTGAAAAAAAAGCAATATTTTTTGCTATAATAAATATCCCCCAAAAATATATAAAAAAAAAACACATTTCTTTCTCAGTTAAGGCCGCTATGTATTCTTCTACATATTTTTGGTAAAAAAAAAAATCGCAATAAGAGTATATTGATTGGTTTGCGCAAAAGTTATAGCATTTACAAAATAGGGGATAGATTTATGGCATTTTTTTTATTCATTTTTTTTTATTAGTAATGGCGGTGATCTGTGATTTTTATCATGACTGCGACATTATGGCGGACACATCGGACACTTTTGACACTATTTTGGCACCATTGTCATTTATACAGCGATCAGTGCTATAAAAATGCACTGATTACTGTGTAAATGTCACTGGCAGGGAAGGGGTTAAACACTGGGGGGCGATCAAGGGGTTGAGTGTGTCCAAGGGAGTGATTCTAACTGTGGGGGGATGGGCTACCACTCGCATGACAGAGATCACTGCTCCCAATGACAGGGAGCAGTGGATCTCTGTCATGTCATTAGGCAGAATGGGGAAATGTCTTGTTTACAAAGGCATCTCCCCATTCTTCTGCTCTGTGACACAATCGTGGGCATCCGGTGAACATAGAGTCCGTGGGACCCGTGGGCACTGTCACGGAGCACACGGCGGGCCGCGCGCACCCACAATGCCGTGTCTTAAAGGGGACGTACCTGTACGCCCATTTGCCCAGCCATGCCATTGTGCCAACATATATCGTCGTGCGCTGGTCGGCATGTGGTTAAGCAAGTTTATTGAAGCACTTTATTTTTCACAGTGTTGGAGCATACACAAGAAGATTTGTTCACATATGATTATTATGGAAATTTCTGATGGTTTATTTTATTGTGCACTTTATTAATCAGATACACAGTGTATATTAATAATTTGACATTTGATTTTTGTACTGATTCCTTTGCGCCCATATACACATATATATATATTTGCATTGTTTTTAGATTCTACCAATTTTAGGTGCAGCATTGGGATATTATCAACAAATACACACCCAACACTTCCCCCCATACATTTTATGTATGTCTAAACTCTGTTAGGAGATTTTTATGACATCACATTTGTACAATAAAAATTATCATATTTTATTGGTAGCACTTTGTAAACTAAATGTTACAGTACACAGTTACAACTTATATAGATATAGTGCCCATTGCTGCATCAGCAAGTTTCATGGATTTGCTGCTTCATCAGGACTGGGGCATACAAAATGTTCCTGTAGCTGGGTTCTGCTGCAGGCTGTGTGTAATTTCCTGCCTTGCTCCTGCCATGTGTGCAGAGCTGTGTTGTGTAGGTGGAACTTCTTCTGAGACTGTCCGGGTCTGAGAGACCAAAGGCCAAGGGACTGAGCGATTGCAAGCCTCCTGTGTGCGGAGACCTGGAGCAGAGCGAACCCATCGCTAGGGTGTCTGCATGCACACCAGAGGCCAAAGAACTGAGTCACTGAAAGCTATTCGGCCACACTGAAATCCCAATCTGGAGGAACCTGTTGCCATCCATGCCTATAGCCTAGGTGAGCCAGTGGGGAACAGATAGTGAGCACTGAGAATCCTGAGACAGCTAACCGCTAAGGGCCTTGGACTAGACCTGCTGCCTGCCAGGATTGTGAGCTCAACTACACATCTTAAACTTTTGCCACACACAGTTAATGCATTAGAGACTGCTCCTACCTAGTAGCTCCTCTTCATTCATCACCAAGACTATTAACGGGACAATGCCACACCCACAGAAGGGCCCCACCAAAAGCCAGGTACTATTGACACAACAGACGCCTTGTACTTGTAGTCAAATATAGGGTGCCCCTTTGTTAGGTAAATGTAAATTCATCCATTAAAGGGCAGAAAACACCAGGGATTTCACACAAAGGAAGCAATACAAAGAGAATAGGATACTTTCTCATACAAGTACATGTACAGCAGACACATATCAGGAATATAAAGTGTTGGGGTAACAAATGCTTTAAGTTGCACAAGTGTGAGTGAGTTTCAAGCCACAGCCAGGTGAGTCAGTGGAGATCAATCGGTCTGCTAAGGCGTAGCAGAACAGAGAACCCATCATCACCAGAGGCTCCTGTGGGGGTAATAAATATAAAAAAAAAAAATTTGCCCTGGGACTTTGAGTGAGGTGTAACACACATGGCCACTGAATACAAAGTAAACATAATTAATATATTTATTAAAGAGTAAATACAATTGTCATATTACATCAAATGCATATACAATAATACAGAGCCGATTAAGAAAGTTTCAGATGTCAATACATGATTGCAAAAGGGGCTCTCACTTCCTCAGGAGTTGATGCACATAAAACATGTAAATTGGTTTCACTGAATGCTATGGCATCATTCCCAGTTGGTGACGGTTAGGCCCATCTGGCCTGGGAGCTGTAGGAGCGGGACCAGAGAAGACCCCAAGGGGGAGCAAATGGAAGGTGAATACAGCATGAGTGAACTAGAAATGTGTCCATCTATTGATGTCATGCATGGTAATTTCATAATGTGTTAGAGCTGACAAACCAGGATAATTCCCACATGAAGGAATTATCTTGGTTTGTCAATTCTAACACTTTTCCAAAACATTATGTAATTACCATGGTAAAATAGTATTATTTTGCTGGGGGTGACTCCATAAAGCATTTTCAATACTTTTCTGGAAGTATAGCCTCTTGTCCTGTGCCTAATTCATGAAAATATAGAGACGGTTTCATTAAGTCCGGCCATAGACGGTTCTAATCTCGACCTGTTCCGCTGAAACCAGCTGAGATTCAAACAGTGTGGGCAGGCTGAATGTACCTAGTTTATACTAGATACTAGAGACTTTCACACGATCAGCCCACTCGGATCCACCTGTCCATTTTTCAGGTGGATCCGAGAGGGCCACCCATTGAGTTCGATGGGCAGGTGAATGTCAGCAGAGATGTGTCCGCTGACTGACACCAAATCCGACAAGATCCACTCAAAACAGACAGATGGCGATGCGTTCGCCATTCGTCCAGCAAATCGGACCGGATGAAAACAGAGAGGCTGTCCGTTTTCATCTGATCTCCCCATAGAGGAGAGCAGGACTCTGACAGGTCTGTCCCTGCACAGTGAGCAGAGATGGACCTGTCATCCGCCTGCTCAGCGGGGATCAATAGAGCAATCCCCCTGCTGAGCTAGAGGAGTCCCTCCAGTGCATCTGCCCTGCGTGAAAGGGGCCTAAAGGGATTGTAAAGTCAGAAGGTTTTTTATCTTAATGCATTCTGTACATTAAGATAAAAAGCCCTCTGTGTGCAGCAGCCCCCCAGCCCCCCTAACACTTACCTGAGGTCCCTCTTGGGCCTTTGGCTCCTGCCAATCAAAGTCAGCCAGCCAGTCAGGGGAGAGAGGGAGAGGGGGCAGGGCTCCTTGTCTGAATGGACACAGGGACCTGTGACTCGGCTCAGGTGCCCCCGTAGTAAGCTGCTTGCTGTGGGGGCACTCAACAGGAGGGAGGGGCCAGGAGAGTCGAAGACGGACCCGAGAAGAGGAGGATCCAGGCTGCTCTGTGCAAATCCACTGCAAAGAGCAGGTAAGTATAACATGTTTGTTAATTTTTTAGGAAAAGAAATGAGACTTTACAATCACTTTAAAAGCAAAAATTGCCACATAAAGCAAGCACCTTAGCATCTCCAAAGTACAGTGCAGCTGCATTTTGTTATGTTACAGCCTTATTCCAAAATTGATTAAGTTCATTATTTTCCTCAAAATTCTACAAACAATACCCCATAATGACAAAGTGAAAGAAGTTTGTTTAAAATCTTTGCAAATTTATAAAAAAAAAAATCAAAAACAAAAAAAAAAACACATGTACATAAGTATTCACAGCTCTAGCTCAATACTTTGCTTAAGCAACTTTGGCACCAATTACAGCCTCAAGTCTTTTTGAGTATGATGCTACGAGCTTGGCACACCTATTTTTGGCCAGTTTCTCCCATTCTTCTTTGCAGGACCTCTCAAGCTCCATCAGGTTGGATGGGGAGCGTCGGTGCACAACCATTTTCAGATCTCTCCAGAGATGTTCAATCAGATTCGAGTCTGGGCTCTGGCTGGGCCACTCAAGGACATTCACAGAGTTGTCCCATAGCCACTCCTTTGTTATCTTGGCTGTGTGCTTAGGGTCATTGTCCTGTTAGAAGATGAACGTTCACCCCAGTCTAAGGTCCAGAGCGCTCTGGAGCAGGTTGCCGTATTAATCTTTCCCTCGATCCTGACTAGTCTCCCAGTTCCTGCCGCTAAAAAATATCCCCACAGCATGACACTGCCACCACCATGCTTCACTGTAGGGATGGTATTGGCTAGGTGATGAACGGTGCCTGGTTTCCTCCAGACATGAAGCTTGCAATTCAGGCCAAAGAGTTCAATCTTTGTTTCATCAAACCAGAAGATTTTGATCAGTGGAAACAGGATGCACCTGACCTCAATTTTGAGTGTCATGGCAAAGGCTGTCAATACATATACAGATCAGATTTTTTCATTTTTTATTTTTAATACATTTGGAAAGATTTCAAACAAACGTCTTTCACATTGTCATTATGGGGTATTGTTTGTAGAATTTTGAGAAAAAAAATAAATGTAATCCATTTTGGAATATCGCTGTAACATAACAAAATGTGGAAAAAGTGAAGCTCTGTGAATACTTTCCAGATGCACTGAAAAGGTGTTGGCTTAGTACAGTATATATTGAAACATTTGTCAAACAGTGGAGATTTGTAAAGATTGTGAAAAAAAAACAGCTAACCAAGAAGACAAACTATATGTAAGTATATGTAAAACTGTATGAGACTTCAAAGGACATATATTCTAGCTGATTTTCAAAATTCTATATATTTTCAAAAACTATAGAGATCCTTAAATTACTAGATAAAAGCTTTTCCACCATAAAATCCATAAAAGTTGAAGGCAAGGCATGGCACTCCAAAAGTGACTTTTGCAACAGTAAATCTTTTTGCCTAATGCCCCGTACACACGGTCGGACTTTGTTCGGATATTCCGACAACGAAATCCTAGGACTTTTTCCGACGGATGTTGGCTCAAACTTGTCTTGCATACACACGGTCACACAAAGTTGTTGGAAAATCCGATCGTTCTAAACGCGGTGACGTAAAACACGTACGTCGGGACTGTAAACGGGGCAGTAGCCAATAGCTTTCATCTCTTTATTTATTCTGAGCATGCGTGGCACTTTGTCCGTCGGATTTGTGTACACACGATCGGAATTTCCAACAACGGATTTTGTTGTCGGAAAATTTTATATCCTGCTCTCAAACTTTGTGTGTCGGAAAATCCGATGGAAAATGTGTGATGGAGCCCACACACGGTCAGAATTTCCGACAAGGTCCTATCACACATTTTCCATCGGAAAATCCGACCGTGTGTACGGGGCATTAGAGATGCACACTTTTGCATCGCAGTGGAGCATCTTCATTTTAGTCCTAAATACCCTCAATACAAACTGAAATAATTTTTTAGATCCAAAGATTTAGTAAATCCTGACAGTACCCTGTAAACGCGTTAATATTAACAGTATCACATTCAGAGATCAGTAGTAGTGGGCATTTAGAATGCTCCAACAAGCATTTACAAAGTATAGTTTTAACAGAAGCTCTGCACACCTCCAGTCTAAGCCCATCTTTATGACCATGTTTCATGTTACACCCATATTTATGGTGTAAAATGATCCCAGTCCATAGCCCCTCACCCCCAAACTGCCCCCTACCCCTTACTGAATTCTGTGATTCTTCTCCCAACAGGATCCTGTTATATATTTTTTTTTAATTTGGTGCAGCTTTGCGTGGCTCTGTGGGCACATACACATTATCCACTCACAGAAATCTATGAATGGAGAGACTACAATTCCCATCTGCCACTTCAGCAGAGGGACTAATCATCAAAATGGAGCACAGCTGCAGTGATCTTAATGCCTTATAGTCCCATTGATGCTTCCTTCAGCCCCATAACTAATGACTTAAGCTCGGTACAAATATTCGGCCCTGTGTATGGCAGTCGGCCCGACAGAAGGTGGCTGAAGGTATGGCCTCTGTCGATGGGACATGACCAAAAAGGTCTGCTGATCAACATCCAATCAGCGCTCTCAGCCAGTGGCCGAGAGCACTGACCGGGGTGTTCTGGCAGGGGAGGTCCGCCAATAGCTAATCGGGGAGATCGCTGTACTAACATTGTATAGTTAGTACAGCGGCTCCTCTCAAGCTCCTCAGTATTTTGCATTCAGCCTGCTGGGTTGAGCAAAAAAAACAATGTGCGCTAGGCTTTAATCTACAAGATCACAATTGCAATGCTTTCCAGGCTTAAATGCAAAAAATGAATAAATACACATTTTTTTTGCAGTTAATTTGTTTTAATTTTTAATACTATTATCATTTTGTAAAAGATGGAGTATACCTTTAAGATCAAATGCATAGTCTCTCAGCTGCAGCTCAAACTTCCACCTGAACATCAAACCAAAATGAAGCTAGGCTCCGTGTTCAATGACCACCACCATAATCGGCACACAGGGGTACTCACACACAATGGTTGGGGATATAAGGCTCATTTAAGACTCCATAACTTGCATCTTGGCCGCCCTGTAGTCACTGTCAGTTTCCGCAAAAAAACACCACCCACCCCCCACCTGGGGGTGTCAGCCTCTCTTTTCACAAGCTGATGGGTTCTCAGCCTAATTTAGATACAGTATGGTTTACAAAGAATAGGGAGCTTTTATGAAGCCTTGTAAGCACCCTTGAGTTCCCACCTGGAAGTGAAAAATACAGATCTTAATGGAAGTTCTGGCTTTAGGTTTTACAAGTATTTAACCAGGCATTTAGCCTCTCTAAACACCTACTGTGCTCTTTTAGATGCACCTGATGGAAAATATTCTACTTGAAACAACAAGTGCTGTTTGAACTAAAATAGCTACTAAATCCACAAAACATTGTTAATGCTATAGGAAAATCAAAGAAAACTACAACCGTCAAGCTGAAGATCTGCTGTTTTTCCATCTGGGGGACTGAGCAAAAAAGTCAACAAATATAAGAAATCCAGAGGTGTTCACAGAATCTATCTGAACTATTCTCACTTCATGGACAGAAAGAGTAGCCATTAGAAATTTGACATATTTATTCCCACAGCTGAAGAGGAGTTATACAGTGGGGGGGAAAACGTATTTCATCCCCTGCTGATTTTGTATGTTTGCCCATTGACAAAGAAATGATTAGTCTATAATTTTAATGGTACGTTTATTTTTTAACAGTGAAAAACAGAATAACAATAAAAATATCCAGAAAAACTCATTTAAAAAAGTTATAAATTGATTTGCATTTTAATGAGTGAAATAAGTATTAGATCCCCTATCAATCAGGAAGACTGATAGGGAAGATGGCTCCCAGGTGTCTTCTATACAGGTAACAAGCTGAGATTAGGAGCACTCCCTTAAAGGGAATGCTCCTAATCTCAGCTTGTTACCTGTATAAAAGACACCTGTCCACAGAAGCAATCAGATTCCAATCTCTCCACTATGGTCAAGACCAAAGAGCTGTCCAAGGATGTCAGGGGCAAGATTGTAGACCTATACAAGGCTGGAATGGGCTACAAGACCATCATCAAGCAGCTTGGTGAAAGGGTGACAAAAGTCAACAATTGGTGCTATTATTCACAAATAGAAGTAACACAAAATAATTGTCAGTCTGGCGCTCCATGCAAGATCTCACCTTGTCGAGTTTCAATGATCATTAGAACGGTGAGGAATCAGCCCAGAACTACACGGGAGAATCTTGTCAATGATCTCAAGGCAGCTGGGACCATAGTCCCCAAGAAAACAATTGGTACCACACTACGCCATGAAGGACTGAAATCCTGCAGCACCCGCAAGTTCCCCCTGCTCAAGAAAGCACATGTACAAACCCCGTTTGACATTTGCTAATGGACATCTGAATGATTCACAGGAGAACTGGGTGAAAGTGTTGTGGTCAGATGAGACCAAAATCGAGCTCTTTGGCATTAACTCAACTCGCCGTGTTTGTAGGAGGAGGAATGCTACCTATGACCCCAAGAACATCATCCCCACAGTCAAACACAGAGGTGGAAACATGATGCTTTGGGGGTGTTTTTCTACTAAGGGGACAGGACAACTTCACTGCATCAAAGGGACTATGGACAGGGCCATGTACCATCAAATCTTGGGTGAAATCCTGCTTCCCTCAGCCAGGGCATTGAAAATAGGTCATGGATGGGTATTCCAGCATGACAATGACCCAAAACACACAGCCAAAGCAACAAAGGTGTGGCTCAAGAAGAAGCACATTAAGGTCCTGGAGTGGCCTAACCAGTCTCCAGACCTTAATCCCATAAAAAAATATGAGGGAGCTGAAGGTTCGAGTTACCAAACATCAGCCTCCAAACTTTAATAACTTGGAGAGGATCTGCAAAGAGGAGTGGGACAAAATCCCTCCTGATATTGGTGCAAACCTGGTGGCCAACTACAAGAAACATCTGACCTCTGTGATTGCCAACAAGGGTTTTGCCACCAAGTACTAAGTCATGTTTTGCGAAGGGGTCAAATACTTCTTTCTCTCGTTAAAATGTGTCCCTGAGCCTGTTTTAAATATGGCATCCTCGTTTTAATCATGGCATCCCTGGCCCAAGAGCGCTGCAGACTAAGCTTCCTGGAAACCTACTCTGTATACATTTACTGCATGAAGGGGGGAATGGAGCATGCATTAACTCCCCGCCTTCAAGATGTCAGCGCCCACTTGCAATTGGCCCTTAGGCACAGTCTCCCTGCCTCCTGGCTAGTAAAGACAAGGTGACCAGGAGGTGAGGCGTTCAATAAGGCTTGCTGCCATGCTTGTCTGTGTGCCAGTAAGTAAGCAGTGTCAGGACAAGGGGAGAAGGGGTACAGGACAGACAGAGAGCTGAAACCAGGGGTTGTGTGCGACTGAGAGCCAGTGAACCCTGAGCAAGGGGAAGTAGGATGGTCAAGAGAGCTGCGTCCAGACACGGTCTGTGACAATATGCAGGCTAGTGATCTCTGCCCTCTGCATTTCATACTACTGACATCTGCCTTATTTACTACCGACCTCTGCCCTCTGCCTTACTAATTACCTCTGCATTGCATACTACTGATCTCTGCCTTACTTAGAACTGCTCTCTGCATTTTTTACTACTGACCCCTGAAATGTGCATTAAAGTGACATTAAAGATTCGGCTTTTATATTTTTTAAATAACAAACATGTTATACTTACCTGCTCTGTGCAGTGGTTTTGCACAGAGCAGCCCTAATTCTCTTCTTCTCAGGTCCCCGTCGGCACTCCAGGCCCATCCCTCCTGCCTCCCTCCTGCCAGTGCCCCCAGAGCAAGCAGGCTTGCTCCCAAGTCGCTGCTCCATGTGTCTATTCACACATGGATTGCGGCTCGGCCCTGGCCCCACTCTCTCTTCATTGGCTCACTGGACGAGGTTCTCGTGCACATCTCTGGATCGAGATGGGGCTCAGGTAAGGTTTTTTTTGGGGGGGGGGGGGGCTGAGGGTGCTGCTGCGTACAGAAGATTTTTTACCAAACCTTGATCCTTTACATCCCCTTTAATTTCTATTGACCTCTGCTCTCTGCATTACATAATATTGACCTCTGAACTGTGTATTACTTAATACTGCCCTCTGCTTTACTACTAACCACTGCAGTTGACAGTCTGCATTACTTATTACTGAACCCTGTATCAAACCTTGACCTCATACCTGACCAGTCCATAGTGAGCCCGCAGGAGGCCACAGTGCGTCACCACTAACCCCAATCTCCCCCATATGCCTGCACATTGTCACGATTGCACGTCTCTTGCTCAGGTATTGCCATAATTACCCATGTTCCCAAATAACTGCAGCATAAGTGACACAGGGAGGAAAAAAAAAAAGAATGTGGGTGGTTACGGCGTCAGGACTCACCAGCAGATGCAGAATAATGCCAAAATCCAGTGAGTATAATTCAGGGAGGGAGGGAGGGATTTGTGCTGGGGATTTTTTTTGTCATGGGGGGTGGATAGTATTGAGAACAGGGGAGAATTTTTGCCTAAGAGGAACACTTTTCTTACTTTTGAAACCTGCACTCTGTGTGTTACGCACTCCTGACCCCTACGCACTGTGCGTTACACACTCCTGACCCCTACGCACTGTGCGTTACACACTCCTGACCCCTACGCACTGTGCGTTACACACTCCTGACCCCTACGCACTGTGCGTTACACACTCCTGACCCCTACGCTCTGTGCGTTACACACTCCTGACCCCTACGCTCTGTGCGTTACACACTCCTGACCCCTACGCTCTGTGCGTTACACACTCCTGACCCCTACGCTCTGTGCGTTACACACTCCTGACCCCTACGCTCTGTGCGTTACACACTCCTGACCCCTACGCTCTGTGTGATACACACTCCTGACCCCTACGCTCTGTGTGTTACACACTCTTGACCCCTACGCTCTGTGCTTTACACACTCCTGACTAATATGTTCTATGTGTTACACACTCCTGACCCCTACACACTGTGTGTTACACACTCCTGACCCCTACACTCTGTGTGTTACACACTCTTGACCCCTACGCTCTGTGCTTTACACACTCCTGACTAATATGTTCTATGTGTTACACACTCCTGACCCCTACACATTGTGTGTTACACACTCCTGACCCCTACACTCTGAGCGTCACACACTCTTGACCCAGAGCTAAGTAGGCTCAGGTTTTATGTAACCATAACTCTTTATGCCACTCCTACCAATTGGGCCACACTTACTATTTGGCATATTATGATTAGCTCCACCCCTGCCTCAACCCTAATAAAAGTGGGTGTGGCTAGTGTGTCCCTGGATTTCATTTTAAAAATCTGGTCACCTTAGACTTAGTGTTGTAAGCTATTAGACGTTTTTATTTTGTGTTCATTTTAAACTGATGTAAGATCTTTTTTGAAGCAGTTATCTGCAAGGTATTTTTCTTTGTCTAGCCTTGCCCTAGTTAGGCAGAATCCATATAACTAGAGATGCTGCCAAGCTTATAATGAGGTACTATAGTTTTCATTTGATCAACTAGTAACAAAGTAACCCAAGTAATGCTAAAGTTTCGGAGCACACAGTGCCACCCTCACCGTGCCTTCTGCTCCTGCAGCTTCCTTACAATCCTATGCAAACCTGACTTTGTTAAAGTCAGTATTTCCATAGGGTCAGCCACAAGCCAAGTCTCTGTACAATACAGTTTAAAATACGGAGACAAAATATACTACTCGAGTTCTAACTCTGCATGATTAGCTGAAAGGGCGACTTTTTGTATTGGTTAGAAGAGAGTGATTTGAAGACATTTTTGGAGCAGGATTTCTATTTTTGCTCCTTCTATACTGTATGTAGGATAAATACAGAAATAACCTTAATGATATGTTAGGCTATTGGAAAAGGCAGAATACCCACTGAGAGAATCGTGTGCTTGTCTCTACTGTATACGTTATTAATCTAGCTTTATGGTTTGCAAGAATGTTATTTAGCATATTTATGTAGATCTGTGACCTACAAACGCAGAGACTAGAGTTAATGCATATAAAAACTACTGTCACTCACAGTTGCACTGGCATGATACAGAGACCTCAGATTAACCCTTTTTGCTTCAATTACAGGTCTGAGCACTCTTGCCACGCAAAACCACGACAACTCACAAAACAGGGGCATCAAGTACAGAATACATCAAAACCACCTGTGATACACTTTCACTGGTAAATGTAATGGAAGATGGAGCCATGGAGGGTGCGAGACAGATGATAGACAGGTAAGATCTTAAGGGGGTCCAACAGAGAAAATCCTCATTCCCGCATTCCTATAATAATGCATCAGACAAAATGATAATGTTATACACAAACACCTAGAACAGATGGCACATGTAAGTAACAGCAGTTTAAACTGCAATTTACGGTTTAAATAATATAAACGCAAAATACGGCCATGCCATTGAACTCACTTTATACGTCTACAACCAGAATATGGATGTTTTACTGTCGCAATCATTTCTTGTAGGTATTTAGAATGTTAAAAATGTGACAGAATGATATTACAAGGAATGGCACAGCGATACAGGGATGGCAGCGATTTTACACACCTGTCAAACAGATGCCAAACAAACCCTATTAATTATGCCAGGTGTGGTACACATACACAGCAACAGAAGCTCACTGACCTGGCTGTCGCTTGTTTTCCATGTTGGGTTTGTATGTGCGTCTCAGGTTGTGTGAGAAGGAGAGCACATAGAAACCACGGCTGCTGACTTGTTACTATGCTTCAGTACTAAGAACTGAATTGTGACTCTCAGCACTGAGCTGACAGCTCTCTCCCTCCCACTTCATGCTGTGACTGCCAACTCCACCTCTCTCCCTTGACATCACATCTCTGCGCACACCTCCTGAAAAGCAACTTTGTTATGCTTTCACTTAATTAACCTCTGAGATCCTGGACTAAAATCTTAAATGCAGTATGGGAACAAATCAAACCCAAAAGCAAAAATGTAATATTGCAGCTTGCCAGTTCTTAGATGTGTTGGTTGCATTTGGTTTTTTTTTAGGCTTTTTAAAATTTATCTTCACCTGTTAATCCGGCCAGTAAGCGTGTTATTTTTCAACTCCCTTTAGCAGACAAAACTGTCCTGACAAAGTAGCAATTAGAGAATTGAGACCAACCATTTAACCATAGCTTCCAACTGTCCCTGATTTGGAGCAATGCCCCTCTGTCCCTCTTTCCCCTCATTTGTCCCTCATTTTGGTTTGATCTGTATAGTTGTATATAAAATGCACTTTTTAGCTTTCAAAAAGTGTGCTAAACCTTTCATCCAATTTCTAAATGGTGGCATTTGTACATTTTAAAAGCCAATATAAAGGAATGGTAGTGGTAAAAAAAAGTCCTTTTGGATTAAATTAACCTTTTTTTTTTTGGGTTAATTCTCCTTTAAGGGGGTGTGGCAAGGGCGTGTCCTATGCCTACATACATTTGTTAGTAGGTGTCCCTCATTCCCATCTCAAAATATTGGGAGGTATAATTTAACACTGACAGGGGTACTTACAATTGTCAGCTTTTATTTATGTAAAACCTTTATCCTAAGAAGAAAAAAAAAACTGTTGCTGTTACTGCTTAAAAAATGTTAGATGGAACTCAACTTTTTTTTTTTTTTCAACAGAAGGAATGTTTATTGTATAAGACAGTGAGGATGAGCTCAGGCGTGTTCGCAACTCCACATGCGCGCGCCCACCAGGAAGCTGACACCGCGCAACGCTAATCGCAGGCAGTGAGACATTTCCCGATCTGTGCAGCTGCGGATCAGGAAATGTCTCACGTGGAGTTGCGAACACGCCTGAGCCCATCCTTATAAGACAGCAGTATACTGGAGCTCAGCTTTAATTCCTTAGTCAAGTCCATCTAAGGGCTCTTTCATATATGCTTGTCCATTTTCATAGGCTCCGCTTGCTCAGCCGGGATCGCTCCGTTGATCCCCGCTGAGCCGGCAGATGACAAGTCTGGCTGCTCACTGTGGAGAGACGGGCCTGTCAGAGCCCCGTTCTCCTCTATGGGGAATCGGATGAAAACATATCTGCCTGTCCATTTTCATCGGATCCACCAGACGGATGGAAAATAGGGTTTCCATCCATCTGGATTTAGCGGAGCAGATCGGATTGGATGTCAGCGGACATGTCACTGCTGACATCTGTCGCTCCATAGAGGTACATGGATCATCCGTTTAGGTCCGCCTGAAAAACTGAACGGTCCGCATGTGTGAAAGAACCCTAAATCTGCTAGTGCGTTGAACACTATCCTCTCCCCAGATCGACAATACTGTTGACCAAGGCTGTCTCCATTGTTCCCCCATCCAGAGTGGAGACCCTCTAAGAGTGTTACTGGCAGGATCACTAGGTAAAAATAAAGTACAAAAATCATAAAAAAAAGAGAAAACCAATGTAGCCACTACATTCAAGGATTGGTAAACTGCAATATATTTAATCTGTGTTAAACACAAAAGCAAACATGTATTATATTGCAGCTTAAACAATTTTTAGATGTGATGGCTGCATTAGTTTTATTTTATTTTTTTTAGGCTTTCTTTCTTTTTATTTCATCTGGTGATCCAACCAGTAAGGCCGGCCATACACAGTTTAAATCTCGGCCAGTTCAGCAGGAACCAGACGAGATTCGAACCGTTAATGGGCAGGCTGAATGTACCAAGCTGATTGATTGATCAACTTGGGTACAGGCAGTCCGTGAGTTACAAACACAATAAGGACTGTAGGTTTGTTCGTAAGTGGAATTTGTTGGTAAGTTGGAACACTGCATTTGTAAGTGTAACTTCCGGTCGGAACATTGCATTTGTAAGAGTAACTTCCACCTGGGCATGGATGTGGGATGTTCCGGGCATGCAGTTATGTTATCTGGGGCTCTTCTGGCCATGCAGTACATGTAGTACTGCCATGTGGGATGTGTCCAGAGGTGCTCGGAAGTATCCAGGACCAGCGTGGAGCACAAGCGGCTGGCATTTGAGGCCATTCGTAAGTAGGAGTCGTTCGTGTTAGTAAAGTCGGGGACTGCCTGTATAACCGGCTTGTCGGATGCTCTTGTGATTATCGCTAGCGGCTATAGCCCCCACTGTCTTCTCCCAATGGGGACGGCTTCCCCCACCCCCTCACCGGTAGAAGACAATTGCTTGGCAGGAGGAATTCCCACATTGACACTTTCTGTGTTGAATGCAGACGCAGGATGCAGGCTTTTCACAGGGCCACCCATTAAGGTTTCATTTCATTCTCCCCGACTACTGTGGACTGTGCCTCTGGGCCAGGGAGTAGAGAAGAAGGACTGTGGTATGCTGCTGTTCTGGCCGGAGCCGCCTATCTCCTAACAGGAAAGAAGGATGCCACCACTTGAGAGGAAAGCCTACTCCACCAAATGTAGTGTGGTCAAAGGAAGGTAGCCCTGATCAGCAAGAGATGGAACTACAAGTCCCAGGTGCTGGGCTGCTGAGAGAATTGATAGCCTGAGCTAAGAGTGGGAAAGGGAGAGGAGGGGATCTCAGGTTCAGTGCTTCTGAAAGTGTGCGTGGGGGGGGCTGGGAATTGCTTGAAGACAGCATGGAGAACCCAGAAGAGAGAGACAGGGCCAGGGAGACTAAGGGATTGGACTATGCTGCTGCTGCGGAGAGAACAGTCCTGCTCAGATGGCTGTTGGCCACTAGGGATGAGCTTCGTGTTCGAGTCGAACCCATGTTCGACTCGAACATCGGCTGTTCGATCGTTCGCCGAATTGCGAACGTTATGGGCCGTTCGCGCTAAATTCGTGTGGCGCGTCATGGCCCATAATTCACTGCGGCATCGCAGTGCATTGCTGGCTGATGATTGGCCAAGCATGCACTATGACCCGCATGCTTGGCCAATCACAGCGCCGTCAGTAGAGAGAGCTGTAATTGGCCAAAGCCAGGGTGGCTTTGGCCAATTATGGCTCAGGGGATTTAGTACACACCCCACACTATATAAGGCCGCCTGCACGGCGGCCCTGTGTAGTGTGTGTTCCGGTGTGCTGAGAGATAGAGAGAGAGAGAGACAGTGTCATTTGATTTGAGTTAGATAGATTAGGCAGAACAGTCAGTCAGTTAGCTGCACTTACAGTGTATTGTGTATATATATATGCATCCCAGGTGTTGCATATATATATATACACTGTATTCAGTTTAGCTAGATCCGTTCCTGTTATCTTCTATCTAGACTATTTACATTTAATGCAGTGCGTCCTGCTCACAGTGTTCAGCTAGATCCGTTCCTGCTATTTACATTTAGTGCAGTGCGTCCTGCTCACAGTGTTCAGCTAGATCCGTTCCTGTTATCTTCTAGACTATTTACATTTAGTGCAGTGCGTCCTGCTCACAGTGTTCAGCTAGATCCGTTCCTGCAATTTACATTTAGTGCAGTGCGTCCTGCTCACAGTGTTCAGCTAGATCCGTTCCTCCTATTTACATTTAGTGCAGTGCGTCCTGCTCACAGTGTTCAGCTAGATCCGTTCCTGCTATTTACATTTAGTGCAGTGCGTCCTGCTCACAGTGTTCAGCTAGATCCGTTCCTGCTATTTACATTTAGTGCAGTGCGTCCTGCTCACAGTGTTCAGCTAGATCCGTTCCTGCTATTTACATTTAGTGCAGTGCGTCCTGCTCACAGTGTTCAGCTAGATCCGTTCCTGCTATTTACATTTAGTGCAGTGCGTCCTGCTCACAGTGTTCAGCTAGATCCGTTCCTGCTATTTACATTTAGTGCAGTGCGTCCTGCTCACAGTGTTCAGCTAGATCCGTTCCTGCTATTTACATTTAGTGCAGTGCGTCCTGCTCACAGTGTTCAGCTAGAGCCGTTCCTGCTATTTACATTTAGTGCAGTGCGTCCTGCTCACAGTGTTCAGCTAGATCCGTTCCTGTTATCTTCTAGACTATTTACATTTAGTGCAGTGCGTCCTGCTCACAGTGTTCAGCTAGATCCGTTCCTGCTATTTACATTTAGTGCAGTGCGTCCTGCTCACAGTGTTCAGCTAGATCCGTTCCTGTTATCTTCTAGACTATTTACATTTAGTGCAGTGCGTCCTGCTCACAGTGTTCAGCTAGATCCGTTCCTGTTATCTTCTAGACTATTTACATTTAGTGCAGTGCGTCCTGCTCACAGTGTTCAGCTAGATCCGTTCCTGTTATCTTCTAGACTATTTACATTTAGTGCAGTGCGTCCTGCTCACAGTGTTCAGCTAGATCCGTTCCTGTTAAATTCCTACTGACAGGCAGGCTTGTCTGGTTACAGTATATAAAGCTACCTGAAGAAAATTACAGGTGTTCTATTTGATCCTATTAGTACCACGGTCAGGCAGCTAGACTATTTACATTTAGTACAGTGCGTCCTGCTCACAGTGTTCAGCTAGATCCGTTCCTGTTATCTTCCTACTGACAGGCAGGCTTGTCTGGTTACAGTATATAAAGCTACCTGAAGAAAATTACAGGTGTTCTATTTGATCCTATTAGTACCACGGTCAGGCAGCTAGACTATTTACATTTAGTACAGTGCGTCCTGCTCACAGTGTACAGCTAGATCCGTTCCTGTTATCTTCCTACTGACAGGCAGGCTTGTCTGGTTACAGTATATAAAGCTACCTGAAGAAAATTACAGGTGTTCTATTTGATCCTATTAGTACCACGGTCAGGCAGCTAGACTATTTACATTTAGTACAGTGCGTCCTGCTCACAGTGTTCAGCTAGATCCGTTCCTGTTATCTTCCTACTGACAGGCAGGCTTGTCTGGTTACAGTATATAAAGCTACTTGAAGAAAATTACAGGTGTTCTATCCCAGCTTAGTGCAGCTACAGGCCATTAGTATGTCTGGAAGGCCAAGAAGGAGAGGCAGACAGTCACAAGCCAATAAGAGAGGGCAAGCAGGCTCTGTGTCTAGTGCTGGTCGTGGAGACGGTGCATCCTCATCAGCACGTGGCCATGGGACACGCTTGGCCTTTTTTTCGGCAGCTGGCCGTGTTGAGCCGCAACATGCGGAAGACTTGGTCGAGTGGATGACCAAGCCGTCCTCATCCTCCTCATCCTCTCTCACCCATGCCCAGGGTGCTTTGTCTGGCAAAGCAGCGGCCTCTTCCCTCAGCTCAATGTCATTAGTGACTCCTTCCCTAGCTCCACCATGTCCTCATGAGGATTCCCTCGAACTGTTTGACCACAGTGTTGGGTACATGCTCCAGGAGGATGCCCAGCGTTTGGAAGGCTCTGATGACGATACTGAGCTCGATGAAGGCAGTAACATGAGCACGGACAGAGGGGGTGCCCAAGAAGGACAGCAATCTGGCAGTCATGCTCCCCCTGCTGCAGCATACTGCCAGGTTTGCTCCAGTGATGAGGAGGGAGGGGATGATGAGGTCACTGACTCAACGTGGGTGCCTGATAGGAGAGAGGAGGAGGAGGAGGAGGAGGAGGAGGAGGCGGCGGCACATCACCAACGAGGCAGGATGCCCTCCAGGGGCCAGCCTAAGGGCAGCACATTGACTGCATCACACCCCAAAGCTCCACATGTGCAGGGCGCTGCAGTCTCTGCGCGTTATTCAAAAAGTTCTTTGGTGTGGGCCTTTTTTGAGACGAGTGCATCAGATCGCACCGCTGCTATTTGCAACATATGTCTCAAGCGTATCTCCCGTGGCCAAAACATCTCCCGCTTGGGTACCACATGCTTGACCAGACATATGTTGACCTGCCATGCAGTTCGTTGGCAAGCGTATCTAAAAGACCCACACCAAAGAACAAAGAGGATCTCTCCTTGCTCCTCATCAGCTGAGATTTCCAACCCCACTAGACCTTCAGTCCTCTCTGAGACCTGCAGTGAGAGGAATGAAGGTGTAGAATTAGGTGTGTCACAGCCAAGTACTTGTGGGCAATCTGCTTTTGGTACACCGACGTCAGATTGTACCAGGCAAATTTCCCTGCCCCAGCTGCTGCACCGCCGAAAGAAGTTTGCTCCCAGCCATCCACATGCCCAGCGGTTGAATGCTAGCTTGGCAAAATTGCTAGCACTTCAACTGCTGCCTTTTCAGTTGGTAGACTCTGCCCCCTTCCGTGAGTTTGTGGAATGTGCGGTTCCTCAGTGGCAGGTACCCAAACGCCACTTTTTCTCACGGAAGGCGATTCCGGCTCTCTACCGGCATGTGGAAGGCAATGTCCATGCCTCGCTGGACAGGGCGGTCAGCGGTAAGGTGCATATTACCGCTGACTCATGGTCCAGCAGGCATGGACAGGGACGTTACCTAAGTTTCACGGCGCATTGGGTGACTCTGCTGGCAGCTGGGAAGGATGCAGGACAAGGTGCAGTAGTGTTGGAGGTTGTTCCGCCACCACGCCTCCAAAATGCTGATTGTGACACACCTCTCTCCTCCACCCCCTCCTCTTCTTCTTCCTCCATGGCCTCTTCCTCGGAACCAGCGGTGCTCCGTAGGCGTTCAAGGGGCTACGCAAGTACGCAGGCCAAAAGATGCCATGCGGTGCTTGAGCTGGTGTGCTTGGGGGACAGGAGCCACACTGGGGCAGAGGTTCTGTCAGCTCTGCAGGGGCAGGTTCAGAGGTGGTTGACGCCACGCCAACTTAAGGCAGGAATGGTGGTTTGCGACAATGGCACCAACCTCCTCTCTGCCCTCCGACAGGGACAAATGACCCATGTGCCCTGTTTGGCTCACGTCCTTAACTTGGTGGTGCAGCGGTTCTTGGGCAGGTACCCGGGCTTACAGGATGTCCTGAGGCAGGCCAGGAAAGTCTGTGTGCATTTCCGCCGGTCATATAATGCCAGTGCTCAGCGGACGAACCTCCAAAAGGAGTTTAACCTGCCCAAGAACCGCCTAATCTGTGACATGCCCACCAGGTGGAACTCAACGTTGGCCATGCTGCAGCGGCTGCACACGCAGCAGAGGGCCATCAATGAGTACCTGTGCGACTATGGCACCAGGACAGGGTCAGGGGAGCTTGGTTTTTTTTCCCCACGCCAGTGGGCCATGATCAGGGATGCATGCACTGTCCTGTCACCATTCGAGGAGGCCACGAGGATGGTGAGCAGTGACAGTGCATGCATCAGTGACACTGTCCCCCTTGTCCACCTGTTGGAGCACACGCTGCGTGGAATAATGGACAGGGCACTTGAGGCAGAACAGAGGCAGGAAGAGGAGGACTTCCTTAGCTCTCAAGGCCCCCTTTATCCAGACAGTGTTCCTGCGTGCCCGCCGATCACACAGGAAGAGGACGAGGAGGAAGAGGAGGAGGAGGAAGATTGTGTCAGTATGGAGGTGGAGCCTGGCACTCAGCATCAGCAGCAGTCTTTAAGGGATCAGTCCCAAGAAACACATGGACTTGTACGTGGCTGGGAGGAGGTGGCTGCGGACCATGTCGTTCTTAGTGACCCAGAGGACTCCGGACCGAATGCCTCAGCAAACCTACGCTGCATGGCCTCCCTGATCCTGCAAAGCCTGCGTAAGGATCCTCGTATTCGTGGTATCAAGGAGAAGGACCAATACTGGCTGGCAACCCTCCTTGATCCACGTTACAAGGGTAAGGTTGTGGACCTTATCTTGCCATCGCAGAGGGAGCAGAGGATGAAACATCTTCGGGAGGCCTTGCAGAAAGGTCTGTGCAACGCGTTCCCAGAGACTGGGAGGTTACAAACTCCTGTTTCTAGACAACGTGTTGCTGAGGCTTCGGTCAGTCAAAGAAGGAGCGGTGGAGAAGGTGGCCGTCTGACCGATGCGTTCAGACAATTTTTTGGTCCGCAGCCCCAAGGTATGATCGGTTCCAGCAACCATCGCCAGCGTCTGTTTTACATGGTGCAGGAATACCTAGGGGCAAGATCAGACTTGGACACCTTTCCCACCGAAAATCCTCTGGGTTACTGGGTCTTGAGGATGGATCACTGGCCAGAGCTTGCACAGTATGCAATTGAGCTACTGGCCTGTCCTGCATCCAGCGTTCTTTCGGAACGCACATTCAGTGCTGCTGGAGGCGTGGTAACTGATCACAGGGTGCGTCTGTCCACCGACTCGGTCGATCGGCTGACCTTCATAAAAATGAATGAGTCTTGGATCACCACCAGCTACCAAGCACCTGATGCTGATGTAACCTGAATAATTTTTTTTGAAATCTCAGATCCCTTCAAAGACTGCCTATGCTGATGCTGAGTGACTATCCCTGAGTAATTATCCTCTTCCTCCTCAATCATCACGCTGATAGCTTGTGAGAACATTTTTGGTTCTGGGCGCCACCACCAGTGCCTAAGGCACAATTTTTCAGCCCCTGTTTAACAGGGGCGTGTAATTACAATTTTTGATGTAATACTTTGCAGCAGGGCTCGTTCCTGCATTCCAACTAGAGTGTCTGTGAGGGGTTGCAGTGTTGTGGCACCAGCACCAGTGCCTAGGGCCCAATTTTTCTGCCCCTGTCTAACAGGGGCGTGTAATTACAATTTTTGATGCAATACTTTGCAGCAGGGCTCGTTCCTGCGTTCCAACTAGAGTGTCTGTGAGGGGTTGCAGTGTTGTGGCACCAGCACCAGTGCCTAAGGCCCAATTTTTCTGCCCCTGTCTAACAGGGACGTGTAATTACAATTTTTGATGCAATACTTTGCAGCAGGGCTCGTTCCTGCGTTCCAACTAGAGTGTCTGTGAGGGGTTGCAGTGTTGTGGCACCAGCACCAGTGCCTAAGGCCCAATTTTTCTGCCCCTGTCTAACAGGGGCGTGTAATTACAATTTTTGATGCAATACTTTGCAGCAGGGCTCGTTCCTGCATTCCAACTAGAGTGTCTGTGAGGGGTTGCAATGTTGTGGCACCAGCACCAGTGCCTAAGGCCCAATTTTTCTGCCCCTGTCTAACAGGGGCGTGTAATTACAATTTTTGAAGCAATACTTTGCAGCAGGGCTCGTTCCTGCATTCCAACTAGAGTGTCTGTGAGGGGTTGCAGTGTTGTGGCACCAGCACCAGTGCCTAAGGCCTAATTTTTCAGCTCCTGTTCAACAGGGGCATGTAATTACAATTCTTGATCTAATATTTCACAGCAGGGCCCTGTGAGGGCTTACAGTGTTGTGGCCACAGCAACACCTAAGGCCCAAATTTCTGCTGAGTATATAGGGCAGGACCCTACTTTCAAACATCTAACTTACAAACGACTCCTACTTGCAAACGGAAGGAGACAACAGGAAGTGAGATGAAATCTACCCCTAGGAAGGGAAATTCTCTCCTGTAAGAGTTAATATGGGAAAACAATTTCTCCTTTCCACTGATGCTTTCCAATCCTTGTTCCACAAAAAAAACCAAATTTTCAAAAAACATTTTTCATTGGGACAAAAAAGTGAGGTGAAATCTTCTGAAGAGGAGGAAAGACAGCAAAACAAATGTCACAGGGGTGATAATCCTTCCCTATGTTTTCCAAAAAGCTTAGAAAAGATTTTTTGGCTGGAGCTAAACACGTTAAAAATGTTCAAAATTACAAACAGATTCTACTTAACAACAAACCTACAGTCCCTGTCTTGTTTGCACCGCCTGTATACTGCTGTTCAGAGTATATAGGGCCTGGTGGCCCCACACCTTTCCTTATTTTAATTTGGGTGCGGGGTTCCCCTTAATATCCATACAAGACCCAAAGGGCCTGGTAATGGACTGGGGGGTACCCATGCCGTTTGTCTCACTGATTTTCATCCATATTGCCATGACCCGACATGACATTAAACCCGCAAGCAGTTTTAAATGAGATTTTTTCCTTTAAAAATGACATTTGGTGCAGGGACTGTTCTAAACATGGGAAACACGCGTCACTTTACAGGCATACTATAGACACCCCCCAGGTACGATATTTAAAGGAATATTTCACTTTTTTTTTTTTTACTTTAAGCATCATTAAAATCACTGCTCCCGAAAAAACGGCCGTTTTTAAAAGTTTTTTTTGCATTGATACATGTCCCCTGGGGTAGGACCCGGGTCCCCAAACCCTTTTTAGGACAATACCATGCAAATTAGCCTTTAAAATGAGCACTTTTGATTTCGAACGTTCGAGTCCCATAGACGTCAATGGGGTTCTAACGTTCGTGCGAACTTTCGGTCCGTTCGCGGGTTCTGGTGCGAACCGAACCGGGGGGTGTTCGGCTCATCCCTATTGGCCACCAACTTTCCCATCCTCCTATTTACCAAGATAGTGCTGCCCACTTGCTGGGATCTTTGGTACTCGTTTCTTTGGAGAACTCCATCCCCTCTTCTGGGATTTTTAAAAAAAAACCTTCTGAGTACTCCACTAAAGACTTTGGGCCCCAACGTCAGCCACTAACAGTTAACTACTGGCCAATTGAGGCAAGGAGAGCCTACAACTTTTAAAGGCCCTGTGCATTCCCCATTAGTTAGGACCCTGCCCTAGGCAGGGTACAGAACTCTTAGCTCTGTCTTTTTTATCCAGGTTGTTGGATATATGCTCTGTTCATAACTCTGTCGTTAAATTGCTTGCAATATGTGTTATTGGTACAGTATATGCTGTTCAAATTGTTATTGCTTACTAAAACTGCTATTGTTTTATCCCGCCAGGCATGTAGCCTTCATTTACCCTCATAGTGTGATGGAGAGTGTGGCTGTCCACATTAGGAACAGATGCCCACACATCCAGTGGCTTTTCAGGGGTGGTACTACACCTTTAAGACCAGTGCTGCATAAAATGCAAAAATAGCACAGATTAAAAAAGAGCTGCTAGCAAGTGTGTTTGCAACAAAGAATCTCCACCATAACATCAGTGGAGTCAGTGTAATATGATAACCCACTCAACACCAGTCTGTCAACACTCATTGATCAAGCTCCTGTGAGAATACAGGGTGTTCCTTCAGTTACAGATATATGACTTGACTGAGACATATAGGTCTGGAAACTGATGGTTGCTGCTCTCTATAACAGCCAACACAAAAAGGCACGCATAAAACAGAGTGACTTTTGGTTGAGAATATGCAGACTACAGAATCCTCTGAAACAGTGTTGCCAACCTACCAGATTGCAATTTACTGACACAACACCCCAAATTTACTGGCATAGTCAAGTTTTTACTGGCATATACAAAAGTTACAAAATTACAGTTTTAAGTGCAAATGTCAGTATTTACACTACAAACAAGTACAATATGCAATTAGCAAAGTGATTTAAGGTAGATATTAAGGCAAAAACATATTTCTTATTTTATTTTCGATATAGTAAGTAGCTCAGGGACAGGAATCGAGAGGGCAACAAATTAGAATGGGCGGCACACACACACGTGAAATTGACTCTCAAAATGACACTGACATCAGTGTGCAGCAGCACAGATGATGATGGTACCTCGCCAACATGACACGCAGTGGCGTCGCTAGGGGGGAGCGGGGGTGCAGGCCACACCCGGGTGACGCACGGCACTGGATTGAGAGAGGCGCTGCGGCTCTCTCCTCTTCCTCCTTCCCCTGCGCTCTCCGGTATCTCTGCTGTGGCTCCTTAGCTCCCCGCGATGTTCGGGGAGGGAGGAGGAGAAAGAATGGTGAGGCAGACAGCTCTGCAGCCCCATAGTCAAGTGCCCCTGGAGCCCGCATGTCCTCCGGGAACCGGCACTGCAATCGCCTATTATTGTGGCAGGCAGGCGGGGAGAGGTGCTGGCTGCCTATCACAATTACACTCCTCAGAGCCGACAAAGCCTAGATGGAGGGACATTTGTGTGGACAAAGCCACGCTAATCTGAGGTCTGTAAATGTAGGGAGGGGAGATATACACGGGGGTTACATTGGGGGGATTGCACAGGGGGGGTTACATTAGGGGAATTACACAGGGGGGTTACATTAGGGGGATTACATGGGGGGTTACATTAGCGGGATTACACAGGGGGTTACATTAGGGGGATTGCACAAGGGGGGTTACATTTGGGGGATTACACGGGGGGAGGGTTACATTAGGGGGGTTGCATAAGGGGGATTACATGGGGGGGAGAGTTACATTAGGGGGGGTTACATTAGGGGGATTACACGGGGGAGAGGGTTACATTAGGGGGAATTACACGGGGGGGAGGGTTACATTAGGGGGAATTACATGGGAGGAGGGTTACATTAGGGGGATTACACAGGTTGGGTTACATTAGGGGGATTACACAGGGGGGAGAGCTGTGCTGATGTGCTAGCCTGCTCAGTGGCCCTGGGGGGGTAACACCAAATTCTACTGCACCAGGTGACACCAACCCTAGTGGCACCACTGATGACATGTGCCCTCCTGAGTCACAGTGACCCTCTCTCTGCATGCCAGGTAGACCCTTCAGTCCAATCCCGGCTTGCCTTCCTTCCCATTCCACAGACCTGCACGTGAGGCTCCGGCTGCTCCATTCGCTTGCACTATGACTTCACGTGCCACACTGCCGTTACAGTCTGAACACACTATAGCGGTCACTCGGATGGTCTCGGCCAAGCGTCACAGCCATATTTTTTACTGGCAACATTTTTCTTTCACTGGCACTTACTGGCAGAAGAAAAGTGCCCATTTTTTACTGGCTGCCAGTAAAAATACTGGCGGTTGGCAACACTGCTCTGAAACTTTAAAGTGTATCTAAACCCAAAAACAAAAATGTAATAGATTTCAGCTTACCAGTTCTAAAATAGGGTGACTGAATTTTACTCACTCACCTAGTTACTTACTCATAGGGGCCTTACACATGGGATGGGTTCCCTTGGAGTCTACTGTACCAGATCAACAAGGAATCTGTCCACTGATCCCTGCTGAGCAGGCGGATGGCTGGTCCATGTCTGCTCCGCTTATGCAGAGCATGCACAGACACAGCTCAATCCCCTCTATGGGCGGTTGGATGCAAACGGACTGCCTGTCCATTTACAGCTGACTACCATCCAATCCACGGGACGGATAGGGAATGGATCCCCATCTGTCTGTATTTAGCGGATAGGATCAGATTGGATGTTGTTGTCACCCGCCGCTCCATAGAGGAGACTGGCGAGTCCGATCGGGTCCGCTGTGAAAAACTGACAGGAGGGAGGAGCAGCATTGTCACCCTAGGCTACTCTCCTTATATGGATTATAAACACCCACCCCTATCTTTATCTACATTTCATAGAAGTTCTTTTGCAGGTAGGACAGCTAGGAAGGCAGGTAACATTGTTTGATATTTTAGTTTAGAGCACAGGACACAAGATTTCTAGAGGCTCAATAGGTATTTCTGTATTGTGTACTTGCTAATAATGTGCCTAAAATAATCAAACTAATGCAGCATCATCCTAAGAATTGGTAAATTGCAATACTGTATATGAAATATTTGTTTTTGGGTTATGATATATTTAAAATAAAAGAAACAAAGAAGTATGTCATTTTGGTGGCAGTTAGGATGAAGCTTGGGATAAGAAAAGCCAAAGCAAGAATGCTAAAATGGCACATCCAGAGATACTGAAGAAGGCTAATATTCAAAAAGTTACTTGATCACATGATACTACATATCCAGACACAAGCTAGCCATGAATTTGTTTGATTTTAGAGGACACACATTTTTTGCTGATTATGATCTATTTGTTACAAAATTCACACTTTGTCAACCTATCAGTTAAAACATTTGTCACCCATGGTTTTCAATCCCAAACCAGTATATGCAAGGTGTGGTATTCCATGGGATAAAGCAGCATTTTTGCATCCCAATGGAGAATTAAACTATTTTACTCTAGCCCTGACTCCAGTAGATAAGCCGATAAGATGATTCAGATCCTAAAAATAAGCATTCACCACAGAAGTGAAATACAGTTATCTCTGGAACAAAGGTATCCCTATTCAACTACATCTGTACACAGCACAGGCATTCAATCATGTTATGGAGACATGAAAGGTTTTTTTATACCAAAACATTTTTATATAATTCACAATGGAAAGCAGGAGAGACACAATTATTAAATGCCTGCTTATACTTTATACTACAACGAAGTAGAAACGATCAACCCTTCACAAGCCAAAAATACATTTTAAGACATTTAAAGACACCTAAAATGATCATCTCATCTTCAGCAAAACGTGAATGCTACAAAACAAACATTAGAATGATATAAACAAATTAATTATTACAGTTCTTTATTAATATAAAATGTTTGAAAACAAGCTATAAAGCAATTTACAGAGTAGACTTCAACATAAAAAGAATAATGAACTCAATTTTGGCAGTAAACAATACATACATTAGACATAAAGCAGTGACAGTTGCAGAGAAAAAGATGGATTTGAGTATGTATTATGACAAGTTGGGGGTTTTGAAAGCAAAAGTTCACACATGAATATCTTCCCACGCAGGGGGGTTTCGCCATCAATACAGCAAACAATATTCAACTTTGTGGCTCTTGGTCCTCTTGACCATCAAACACACTTCCCAGTGCTGTATCAGCCGCTGTACCTCTGTCAGCTTGCCTTATCCTATTTCCCAGCTGCTACATCCTTCATAGGCACGGTCCTTGGTCTGTCCTGACCTGGAAAGTATGGTGCAGACATGCACCTCTCACTACTCCCTTCACAGACTGACCCCTTCGGGAGGGTGGGGCAGTGGCCTTTAACTCTGTCTCTAACATGAAGGCACCACACAACTGCATCATTAACCCCTTGGCGCCAGCCGCACGCAAAGATGTGGCCTCTCGTCGCCTGTTCTTTGGCGCCAAGAGGCCGCATATTTGCGTGAATTGTAGTCAAAAATCTGTGCCAAGAGCGTGGGCCCTGTGTGCTCCCGGCACAGTTACTAGTGCCTAACCGAAAGCTCTCGATCGCTGCTTGCGATCAGGACTTTTCGGATCACGTGACCACCGTGACAGCCAATCACGCCCCACCTCCCGGCCACCTAAACCTCTTAAGGAGCTGGGAAGTGCCAGCGTGCAAAGATTAATGTGCTTGTTTCCTCCAAAATCTGGCCCAGACTACCATTTTAGACTGTGGCATGGGCTCGCCCAGCCACATTACTTTTGACCAAACAAGGAGAGGGTAAAAGGATGAGATTCCAGCAAAAGACATGCGCGAGTTGTTTAATTACGAATCAAAATTCAGACAAAGTTTTTGTTTATTTGGAGATTCAGATGTACTCCTGTGATCCACAGGAGAAGTACAGCCAAACGAGCTTGGCTGTACTTCTCTTTTAATTCAGTATGTTTCTTTATCCTCCATAAGCTGGATAAATAGGAACCTTCACAGACTTAAAAGTGCACTTTTACTTTTAAGTGCCTGAATCTATCTTGATATCAGTCTCTTTTATTCCCTGCACAGTAGAACTCAGAGAAGGAAGTAAAGTAGTAGATGCTGGTAAAGCTTTTCTGCATACACATGTTCAAAAACAGCTTAGAGGAAATAAGGGGAATAAGGAAATACACAAAAGGTTACTGCTCCTTGATTGTCCAACCAGCAGCCTGTGGGTGGGGAGTTGACACTACTGTACTCCTTATCCCTAACAGAAAAAATGGTGTAATTCTTCTTGCTATGCTAGATGGCAGAGGTGTATGAATCACAGAAGTAGCTGGACAGAATAACATATTCTTGGCTGATAAGACAATGCAAATATTAGTATTTTAACTGTGTATGTTGTCTGCCTGAAATTCATGTTTAAGTGAAAAAAACTGAACCTATCCCCAGCTGCTTCAAATATTCCCATTTTTATTTTATCCCCGACCCCAAATGCATTTTGTGGACCCCCAGAGACAAGGTGGATTAGCATTTCACCGCAAGGATGAGTCCATGGCTGAAAATGGGGGCATGCAGTTGATTTTACTAAGCAGCATCACTCAACAAGGAAAGAAAGTTAGGGCCACAAGATACCCAAGTGCAGAGTTTCGCACAGACTATTTTTTAGAACACTTTGGTACAGATAAAAGCCTTGAAACTGACACCAGAATTCTGTACCTTTAAGATTTACCATGTGAAGAAGCCTCTGTGATACTCCTAAATGAGTCACCAGCCTCTGCTTTCAGTTCCTTTTCCTTAGGATCCTTCAGCAGCAGAGTCACCTCTGGCACTCTGTTTTCAGGCATAACTGTCCTCTGTGAGGTTCCTTGTCCTCACAGGTCAGCACCCAAATATTTATGCCCTTCAGCAGCATACAACACTGGCAGCCAAACTCTTAGTGGATGGCCAGAAAAGAAGACATCCTGAAGAAGTCACATGATGAAACCTGTCATCCAGAAATGACATCATCATGCATGCGCACCCAGAAGTGTAGTTTTTTTTAACTTGTTTTAAAGGAACATGGATTTTTTATTGTTCTGTAGTAGTATTTATAGAGTAAAAGCACTTTGGCTTATGATATTTACGCTATGGGAGTATTTCATTTGTGTTGAGCTGAGCTGGGTCCTGTCCTGAGCTGAGAAATTGTCCTGAACTGACATTCCTGCCTTATACCTGCTCTGGAGTGGAGGGAGACAGAGGGGATCCTTTGTGGCGATTTAAGGAATGTGTTTGTGTCCTAGTTTAAAAAAGAGTGGTCAAGTCTCCCTGGTGAGCCTTCCCTTTATTGATCAGAAATGGGTAATTTGAGGTGATGGTACTCCTATATGGATTTTTGTGTGGATGATTTTAGTGACTCATGTGATTGGAAAGTGGGTCATTTACATCTAGTGAGACACAGTAATATCAGAGGAGTTGGGGGTTATATAATTTATAATCTGTGAGTGATATTTGCACTTAATGCTGAAATACTATTATACTACACTATGAGGGTTTTTTCATTTTAATACTGGTCTGGAGTACCTCTGGAAATATACGAGTGTTGGAGCAAGGGATGAGGAGACTTGTGTACTTATACAGCCAACCCTGAGAAAGTGATGGGGGACGTGTGAATCAACCTATTGGGATCACACCTTTGAGTTTATTAATATAATGAGTCTCTTTTTTTTAGTGAGCCTTTAATTGTAATATTGCATAAAAGATTAAAATATAATGATTCTTTTAATAATAAAATGTAAGTTTAGCATTTTTGTGAATTACATTTTAAGTGTTTGAAAGATACTGCACTATGGATATGTTTCTTTTCTAAATGTTGTCCCTGAGTCAAAGATCTAGGAAGTTGACAAAGGAGTGAGGTGGGAATAGCTACTTAAGAAAGGAAATGTAACCAACAGCTGGTGTGATTACCCCTTTAAAGGGAAAGCACTATATGACCTACTTTTTTTGAGTTTTTGTGAGCCTCTTTAAGGCAAGAATTGGGCACTTGGTGAATGAGAGTGGTGGTTAATAAAAGGATTGCATATCGCAGATTTTTGGACTTTTTGGTTTTCAAGAGTGTATTTACATTTATTGATTTATTTGCAGTTTCTTTCACAACACTGGTCACCTATTCATGTTTATATAACATGAGTAGTTATTAGCTAGTGTTGATATATGTATATGTCATTACTGAGGAGCACAGGGGTGTGTATTTTATTGGCAGCTGGTTGGGTTATAAATATTGAGACTGGGTGTCCATATGTAATACAAGTGGCTACCACAGATGTTATCTACGGTATTATGAGCACTAGATCATCAGAGATTCAGAAAGCTACATTTGGACTGGACTACCAGGTATTAGAAATGTGTTTTTCAACAAGCCTGTTAGGAAGATCAAGTGCAAGATCTTCACATGTGCATAGTGCAGCTCCTGGTTCAGTACATGTTCATGCACATGCCCCTAAGCTCATAAGAATGAGTTAGCTTGGCTGCCGAGCACCAGCTTTTGGTGCCCACAGCCCTATTAAAAATTGTCGAGTGGTGGCTCCTGAGACTCGTAACCAGACCTGTATTCTGATATGCTCTGTTTTATCTGGCTTGCCTCCTGAACTTCTGTTGCTGACCTTGGTTTGTGTCCTGACTTTGTCCTCTGTCTGCTGCTTTGGTACCTTTGCTGCTCTTCTGATATCTATTCTGTCCTGGCTTCTGACTTCAGCTACTTGGTTGTTTCTGACTCTGGCTCGATTTGACTATGGCTTTGCTTCTTGCACCTGCAAGTTTCTGTGCTCCACCTGTGTGCCAGCATACTGCACTTGTTCCAGTAGGACCATCCAAAGCATTCCAGTGAATGAAGACTTTGTTTCTGACCCCCCGCTGTATCAGGATCTACTGCAGGCACCAATGCCACTCCTCGTCCTGTTACACCCTGTCACCAACTCCAGCGGCTATTGGACATGAGTTGTAAGAGAAGCCCTCTCATCAACTCTACCAGATACATGACAAAGCCACATACAACTAACCAGATATCTTCCACCAAAGAATAGGCAGTAAGGAATGGCCACTATATTTCGAGAGAATGCAAGGGCCCTAGCACTCACCAGGACACCATGGGACAGTACAAAGGGCCTAGGTTTGCCCTATTCTTTGTATAGCAGGGCTGCTATTGGTTAGAGGGAGGTTTTCTGCCCTAGTAACAGGCCCAGATTGGTTTAAATTGGCAAGCCCATGCTTTTTGTGGCTTTTTAGAGCCCGTTGCTACCCAGGTTACTTCAGTCTCCAGGCCCGTTAGGCCCACCTACCTTCCTTTTTTCTTGCCAAGGTTTTGTCATGGTGTTTATTTAGTGGAGGTTCAGTTGTCCAGTATACCTGAATGGACATTGTAACTCTATTGGATTTGATAATAAAAATATATTGGTGCGCTAAATATTGAGTTCCCACCCTACTAAATAAATCACTAATGTGTCCTGATAAATATCCAAAATTGCCAGAGTACTATGTGATAAAAGATGTGAATATAAATAAATATCCAAATTACCAGAATACTATATAGTAATCAATAAAATTGTGAATAGATAGCACAAATATAGTGTCACACAGTGTGCTGTAAATGCACTATATCACCGTGAAATGACCAAGGAGGAGCCAGTGACGGTATCGGAAGTGTTTGTTACAGCAGACACAGATGCTGTGTGAGCAGTGTCAAAACTTATGACCATTGCTTTAAAGTACCCTAGCTACTACATAAATGTGAGTGGTTCTTAATTCAGTATATGGATTCATGGTACTTGTATCATTACGCAATGATGCGCTCTCTTATTTCTTTTATAGGATTTCATTCAAATGGAGAATTAGAGAAAAGCAGCAAGAGAATATAAAGGCTTAAGACTGAATATCATTTTCACAGGACTGAATCAGTAGAGATTTGGCTGTTTATTCATCACTCATTTTTACATTTGGTGGTCATTTATATATGCAGGGGTATATGACCCCCATATATATGTCCTTATTTTACGGTGATATAGTGCTTATATAGCACACTGTGTGATACTATATCTGTAGTATATATTCACATTTTTATTGCATACCACATAGCATTCTGATAATTTGGATATCTATTTATAATTTGCATTTTGTGGTCACTCATTTATGCAGGGGTATCTGACCCCCATTTGCATGTTTTCATTTCACAGTGATATAGTGCATTTACAGCACACTGTGTGATACTATATTTGTGCTATCTATTCACAATTTTATTGATTACTATATAGTATTCCGGTAATTTGGATATTTGTTTATATTCACATCTTTTATCACATAGCACTCTGGCAATTTTGGATATTTATCAGGACACATTAGTGATTTATTTAGTAGGGTGGGAACTCAATATTTAGCACACCAATATATTTTTATTATCCTTTTAACCACGGTGACACAGCACTATCATCAGATTGGTTGCAGCTTGTATCACTTAATGATTTCACATCACCCAAACACATCCGTATCAGCGCTTTAGTATTCTTTTCATTGGATTTGATGTTTTCATGTTATGCCAGGATGGCTGGATTTTTATTTAGTATGTTATTAACTATTAATTTAAGGTTGCCCCTTGAATAACACCATGGCCAATAGAATAATCCAATAAAATTGTTGAAATAAGTACTCTTGTGTGTTGTGTTATTATATATAATGTTTATAAATGGGCTCATTTGTGCAATCCCATGATCTAGTGATAAACTGTATATCAGGTCCAGCAGAGACTGAGAAGCATACTTCCTGGTGCTGCCAAATAATTTCTTGTTGATAATATCACCAGATTATCAAACAAATAACATGTGGGCTGGGCTCTGCCCTGGGAAACAAGTGCCAAAGCTTTTTTTTTTTCTTTTATCCATTTGGCAGGAAGCAACATTAAAAATAACATGCCTGAGGGATACCCTAAACCAGCCTGTGAAGTGATGTATCTGTACAATGTATACAACCTCGTACAGCAAAACTGACATGTACAAAAAAAAAAAAATGCTGTTTAACCACTTCACGACCACTCTATAGCCGGATGACGGCTACAGCGTGGTTGCACATTGCTGGGAGGGTGTCATATGACGTCCTCCTGTGGCGCACATCTGCAGGCATCTGTGATTACTGTGTCCATGAGACACAGCTGATCACAGATCGTGGTAAAGCCAATCACAGCGGCTCTTTACCATGTGATCAGCTGTGTCCAGTCACAGTAGGAGGAAGAGGAGGACTTCCTTTCCTCTCAAGGCCCACTTTATGCAGACACCATCATTCCTATGTCACAGAACACAGGGAGGAGGATGAGGAGGAGGATTCTGGCACTTTCATAGGCTTTGAAGAAGAGGAAGACATGCGTCAATCTGTAAGCGATGGCTTTCCAACCCCAGGACCTTTGGGAGTAGTACGTGGCTGGGAGGAGGAAGTTCCAGATGCTGTCATCCTGAGTGACCCCGAGGAGTCTGCTTCTCAAGCCTCTGCAAATTTGAGGAGCATGGGCAACCTCATGCTTCAAAGCCTGCGAAAGGACCCAAGAATACGTGGCATAAAGGAGAAGGATGATTACTGGTTGGCAACCCTCCTTGACCACCGTTATAAGGGGAAGGTCTCTGAACTCATCCCATCCCCACAGAGAGTGCAGAGGATAAAATCTCTTGAGGACACATTAAAGAGGATTTTACTGAACATTTTTCCTGACTCTAGTAGGTTACAGTGTGGTGGAAAACATTGTTTTGAGTCTCTCGTTGGTCAAGAAAGGAGTGTTGGAGAAGGCATCTTCCTAAGTGAGGCATTTCAGAATTTTTTTTAGTCCTTGCCGCCCAGGGCTGTCAGCTTCCACATCCCATTGGCAGCGTCTGCATCACATGGTGGACGATTACCTTGGGGCCAAAACAGAGACGGAGAGCTTTCCAGCTGACGATCCACTGCCTTACTGAGTCATGACAATAGACCACTGGCCAGAACTTGCCCAGTATGCTACTGAGTTGTTGGGATGCCCTGCATCCAGTGTGCTTTCAGAACGGGCATTCAGTGCTGCAGGAGGTTTCGTTATTGATCATAGAACGCGTTTGTCCACAGACTCTGTGGACCGTTTGACTTATTATAAAAATGAATCAGTCCTAGATTACCAGCTATGAAGCCCATGATGCCGATGCCACTGGGATGTGAAATCTCTGCAGGACTTTGAGGCTGCCTAGCTTTGAAGGTGTTCAATCATTTTATCCGGAGGAATGTTTTTTGGTATAGGTTTTTGGTATAGGTTTCATGGGTACAATTAACACCCAAAGACCAATTTTTCTGCACCTGTCTGACAGGTGCATATCATTGCAATTTATTACAGCAAGGCAAATTCTTGCTTACATCAAGAGTACCTCTATAGGGTTACGGTGGGAAGGCGCCACTAACACCCAAAGACCAATTTTTCTGCACCTGTCTGACAGGTGCATATCATTGCAATTTTTCTACAGCAAGGCCAATTCTTGCTTTCATCAAGAGTACCTCTATAGGGTTATGGTGGGAAGGCGCCACCGACACCCAAAGACCAATTTTTCTGCACCTGTTTGGCAGGTGCATATCATTGCAATTTTTTACAGCAGGGCCAATTCTTGCTTTCATCAAGAGTACCTCTATTGGGTTATGGTGGAAAGGCGCCACCGACGCCCAAAGACCAATTTTTACGCACCCGTTAGTTCTATACAAAGAATGTATCCAAAAAAATCTCTAATCTTGTTCCCAGTGAACTACATCATGGCCTCATCATACACACTGGCTCCCCAGCTGTTGCTGAGCAAAATAAAGGCAGCTTGCAGGAAAAATATCTTTTTTTGGCTTTATAAATGCAATTATTGTTGCAGCAGATTCTAGACATGGTACAGATCTGCCACTTTATAGGTAGACTAGGGGGACCCCCCAGGCACTATATTGGAAGGAATTTTTCCTTTTTAGGCTTTCACTTTAAAAATCAAAAAATCACTGCTCATTTAAAAATGACGTTTTTCACAAACTTTTTTTTGATACATGTCCCCCAGGGCAGGGCCCGGATTCCTATAACCATTGTATGTTCAATGACTTGCATATAAGCCTTCAAAATGGGCACTTTTGATTTTTGACGTTCGGGTCCCATTGACTCTAATGGGGTTTCGTTATTTGGGTCCGAACTTTTGCGGTGTTCAAAAGTTCTGGTGCAAACCGAACAGGGGTCCGTTTGGTCCATCCTTAATCCCTATCTACCGGCCCATCTACAGGAAGAACATCCTTGCTGCCCTTACAGTAAAGAACCCTCTACGCAGTTTAAGGTTTAACCTCTTTTCTTCTAATTTTAATGAGTGGCCACCTGCCTTATTGGCCCCTTTCACACGGACGGACCGTCTATCCGTTTTTCTTCCATCCGTCGACGGACGACAATGCATTCCTATGGGCAAACGGATGACCATCCGTTAACATCAGTTAACCTCCGCTTCCGTTTTTATCCGTTTTTTTATCGTACAAAGCTACGTCCAGATCCGTCAAAACGGATATTAACTGACGTTAACTGACAATGTCCGTCAATGTCCGATCAGTTAAGATCCGTTTTGAAGAAATAATTCAAAGTTCATACTTTGACAAATAAAAAAACAAAGTGAAAAAAACTTTATTTTAAAAGGGTTATGCAGAATAATAAAACTAAAACTGTTTTGAACATATCATGTGCTTTTGTGTCTTTTTATGCTATCAAAACACAATGAAATAAATGAAATACCCAAATTAATGAAATAATAAATTAAAATTTGCACTGCATTATTTATATATATATATATATATATATATATATATATATATATATATATATTGGTACTGCCATGAAACTTCTCCTGATGGAGATAGAAAGTAGTCGGCAAATTGTTCACGCATGGCAATGTAGGATGGGTGGAGCAAGGCTTTCTGGGTAATTTCCTTAAATTCAAAGAAACTGCTGTAAATGGATGAAAACGGATACAAAAACGGATGTAAATGTCTCCATTAACGGATGAAAACGGATATTAACGGAACAAAAGACGGATGAAAACGGAGATTAACGGAATGGATGACGGATGAAGACGGATAAAGCAACGTATAAGAACTGATACGTTTTTAACGTGGCTAAACTGAGGGTGCCCGTGTGAAAGGGGCCTTAAACTCCCTTCTGCGAAAAAGTTTGATCCCTATTGTGGGGTCACCAGTATGGTTTTTGTAAATTGAAATCATATCCCCTCTCAAGCGTCTCTTCTCCAGAGAGAATAAGTTCAGTGCTTGCATAACTAATTTCCTCATAACCAATATCCTCCAGACCCTTTATTAGCTTTGTTGCCCTTCTTTGTACTCACTCCATTATCAGTACATCCTTCCTGAGGACTGGTGCCCAGAACTGGACAGTATACTCCAGGTGAGGCCGGACCAAAGTCTTGTAGAGTGGGAGAATTACCGCTTTATCCCTGGAGTTAATCCCTTTTTTAATGCATGCCAATATTCTGTTTGCTTTGTTAGCAGCAGCTTGGCATTGCATGCCATTGCTGAGCCTATCATCTACTAGGACCCCCAGGTCCTTTTCCATCCTAAATTCCCCCAGAGGTTCGCCCCATAGTGAGTAGATTGCATTCATATTTTTGCCACCTGAATGCATTATTTTACATTTTTCTACATTAAACCTAATTTGCCATATAGTTGCCATATAGTTGCCTACCAGATTCATTTGTTCAGATCTTCTTGCAAGGTTTCCACAGATTTCCACAGAAGTTATTGCCCTGGTTAGTTTAGTGTCGTTCGCAAATACAGAGATTGAACTGTTTACCCCATCCTCCAGGTCATTTATGAACAACTTAAACAGGATTGTTCCCAGCACAGAACCCTGGGGGACCCCACTTACCACCCCTGACCATTCCGAGTATTCCCCTTTTATCACCACCCTCTGAACTCGCCCTTGTAGCCAGTTTTTGGGGAACTGTGTCAAATGCTTTTGCAAAATCCAGATAGACCACATCTACGGGCCTTCCTTTATCTAGATGGCAGCTCACCTCCTCATAGAAGGTTAATAGATTGGTTTGGCAAGAACGATTCTTCATGAATCCATGCTGATTACTGCTAATGATACAATTTTCCTTACTAAAACTATTGTATATAGTTCCTTATCATCCCCTCCAAGAGCTTGCATACTATTGATGTTACATTAACTGGTCTGTAATTCCCAGGGATGTATTTTGGCCCTTTTTTAAATAATGGTGCTACATTGACTTTTCTCTAATCTGGTACCATTCCAGTCAGTAGACTGTCAGTAAAAATTAGGAACAATGGTCTGGCAATTACTTGACTGAGTTCCCTAAGTACCATCGGGTGCAAGCCATCTGGTCCCGGTGATTTATTAATATTAAGTTTCCCAAGTCTATTTCTAATTCTGTCCTCTGTTAGCCATGAGGGTGCTTCCTGTGATGTGTCATGAGGACAAACACTGCAGTTTTTCACCTTTTACATTACTACGGTAAATACCAAAGGAAAAACCCTGAAGTTACCAGATCCCAGATATTACTGGTAAATGCTATCGAATTGTGTTTTCACTGACGCCATATAGATTACAAATATTTGCTTTGTAGAGTTAGGTTGCTACGCTGAAAGCCACTCCACCTCTTGTACAGAAAGTGTTGCTAGTGCCATTCCTTTTGGCTGTATTGCTGGGACTGTGTTGGACTGTGTGCTGACGGTGATCTGCCAGTGCGCAGCTGTTTATGTTCGGCAATTTTCGGCATCGCCGTAGTAGTTTGTACTGCGCAAGCGCAGCACATGTGCAGTACAGGGGGTCCTTATCCATAGGGGGAACTTTCTCGGCAAGACACCGGCAGATACAGGGAATGCCCACTTGAGTCATGCTGGCAGGTGCGTGAGTGGGGTAAGCCTGAGTGAGCCCTTGTTCACATTATGCACTTATCTGATAGGAAATGCTAAGAAAGTTTTCTGTAAGATAGTTATGAAAAGGGTTGGCACCCTCGGATGAGGGTGGGGCCCATTTTCATTTGTATTTGTGTTTAGATATAGAGATCATTGTAGTTTAGGCATATTAAAGGATGTATTAACACTGCTTTGCTGCCCTCGGCTGAGGGTAATCAACACTTACTCAAGATTCACTCATGTACATATTGCACTGTGTTATCATAGGGATAGGATGCATTTCTTTGCTGTCTACTTTTTTCTCTTTCAGGTGTTCCTGCACTCATTGCGTCTTCCTTGGACAAGGAGAGACTGTGATTCGACGTGGATAACAATGCTAACCTTTCATGTTCCTCACTACTGTACACATTAGAGAGATAGTTAGGATAAAAGGCTACTGTTTGTATTTTTTCCCTTAACTATTTTGGTGGTACGCCACATGTAAATTTGTATATACTGTATGTTATTTATCTGCCCTTGTGTGAACTGCCACTTGCTTATATACAGTACATATATGTGTATGTTATGCATATCTACTTCATGTGGTACGCCACATGTATTGTTATTGTTCCTTTCCTGTCCCCCACCCATCCCAGTTTTTGCCAGGACATTCACTCTCAGGCTTGAGAGTTTAAATTATTTTTCTGCAAACTCCGAGACGTAAAAAAAGGTTAGATAAACGCATCTAGAGTACTTTACTACATAACAGTGAGTGTGACCTTTTGTTTGTTACACTCACTGATGTCTCTATATCACCCTATATTTAGGTGGTGATTTCAGACTGTCCTGAACAATATCCTTTTAGACAAAAGTCCCAAATTCCATCCTCACATAAAGACATACACGTGTTTGATATACAGACATTCTGAGGTAGAGTACATGTGTATATGTGTATGTACTGTATATATATATATATATATATATATATATGTATGTGGAGATGCGACCCCGTATCACAGGTGCATATGAGCAGTGTGTGCCTGATTTTAGCAGGAATGCTAATTGCACACCTGTGGGCTGGGTTCATAAACATCCTAGAAATAGAGGTCAGTGCTCAGACTTGGAGACAGCTCCGCCCGGCAGGAAGTCTGGCCTAGGAGGTTGGGAGGGTCCCAGTAGGAGACGGCTCCAGGAGAAAGAGACAGGAGGTCTCGGAGTCTAAGACTGCAGGTGGCAGCCTGTGTGTGCACGTCTGTAGCAGGCAGATGTGACCCGCAACTATAACAGCACGAAGCTGACAGTGAGTAAGCCAGGAGGCTAACTACCCCGGACTGTCACAATATATATATATATATATATATATATATATATATATATATATATATATATATATATTTATCCATCTGCATGGGCCTTTTAGAATCCCATGATGTAGTACTGAATATGCAAAGTGACCCACATATATCTTTTACCTTAAAGATTTAAACTATCCTGTAGGGATTTTTCTGGGAACATTGAAACCCTTTTGACTGACCCAAGCCCCACTGGTATGACTATATATCTTTATTAATCCTCTGTTACTCCTGATCATATATGCTATTTTGGCCCATTTAAGCCACTATTTTAGATAAACTTAATTTTTTGATAGGCTCTTACCCGATGTCCTGTGCCTTGTCAGAGGCTTCCATGCCCTCCGGGGTGGGTCATCCTCCCTTGGGCCTCTGGCAATTCTACGTTCTGGGTAAGATGACTATTTCGGGGGCTACGCACAGCAGATGCTCTTTTTACTAATGTATGTCTTCTTTATTTCATAGTTATATGATAATCACCTCTTAATCTTCATGTATATGTACAGTAAAGCTCTTGAAGACGCGGTAAATGTGATCCGTAAAACATGTCGAGCAATTAATAAACAGATAATGTAAATGATGCTCCATCAGACTTTTGCTGGCCGAATTCCAGCCAGCAAAAGATTGGGAGCATGTTCTCAATTTTTCGGTCTGGAAAAGTTCCTATCCGAAAATGCGACTGTCTGTGGCAATTCCGATGCGCAAAATTCGTACGCATGCTCGGAAACAATTCGACGCAAGCTCGGAAGCATTGAACTACATTTTCTTGGCTCATTGTAGTGTTGTACGTCACCGCGTTCTTGACGGTCTAAGTTCAGCGAACTTTTGCCTGACTGCGTGTATGCAAGGCAAACTAATGCGGCATAAGAGTTTTTGTTGATTATCATTGTCGGTTTTAATATTCAATTGCTAAATGTGTGTGTGTGTATGTATGTATATATGTATATATATGTATATATATATTTTACTCAAAACTGTTTACTGCAGGTACCCTGAGCCCGGGTTCACACCTATGCGAATTAGATGCGGCTTACACCGCATCTAATTCGCAGGACATTTTAAAATACATTCATATGAATGTATCTGGTTCACATATGTCCGTTGCATTCGCACTGCGCATTGCACAAAAAACGTGTGCGTTTTTTGGGCATTGCGGTGCGAACTACAAGCCTATTATCTCCTATGGGAACGCATCTGATTCGCAGATGCATTGCGTTCTGAACAAGGATTTTCTCTTTCTCCTCACTACACCTCCCCCTCTCCCCCCCCCTCCCTCCCCCTCTCCCTGCTCTCTAATCCTGAGCAAAAACGCAATGAATCTGTTGAACAGGAGATTGTTATCTCCCCAGTGAAACCTGAGCTTCAATTCGCACCGCACAAGTGTGAAACCAGGCTAAAATGAATTTCACTGTTAAGACACTTCTCTCTCTCTAACTCCGAGAAGTAGTTTTCCTAGGCAGGGGGAGGATGTAGAACCCTGATGTTTAGGCAGGGTTGCTATCAAATGTAGTTGACAGGCGATAGTTGCCTTGGTCAATTGTTAGGAGATCAATTAACTTCTCTCTAAATCTGGACTTGTTGCACCCTTTCTCTTCTGTTGCTAGGTGGCACTATGCTAGTGACATTAGATAAGACAGGGGCTTTGCAAGCTCAGACATGAATGGATGGGGTGTCTCAGCCTATGGGCGGGGATCCTCTTTGGTCCCTTGGCCTGCTGGGGGAGCCCATCTACATGAGTTGGCTCCAACCAAAGAGACGGAACTTTTTCTTTTAGCAACCCCGATACACTAATGCCACCAAGAGCAAGGTGGCCAGCATACAAATCGATTAGCCACACAGTTATTGCATCATACTAAAAAGTGTTTTAGACATGGTAAAGACACGTAAGTTACCTAATGTTCATTGAAATAGCAACAATCTGGCTGATGCAGATAATAGATAGCACGTTCATAGCAATGCACAGCCTGATCCCTCCAGGGGGGAAAGATCGGGCAAAAGACTAACCTCATAACACTCTCTCCACGACTCTGTGCGGGGGAGGTTGGTGGGGGGGTTTCGCTGCCATCTATTTCATTAGCCTTGGGGTCCCTCATTAGCCCACGGCACCTGTTGGAACGCACGCCATAGAACCAGGAAGTGTGTCTGTCCCTGCGTTCCACCCCACACTTCCGGCTCATGTGGCGTCATTTTTGTTTCTACGCACGCATGAGCCGGACACCCCCCACCAACCCCCCCACACAGAGTCGTGGAGAGAGTGTTATGAGGTTAGTTTTTTTGCCTCATCTTTCCCCTCTGGGGGGGATCAGGCTGTGCATTGCTATGAACGTGCTATCTATCATCTGCATCAGTCAGACAGTCAGATTGTTGCTATTGCAATGAACATTAGGTAACTTACGTGTCTTTACCATGTCTAATACACTTTTTAGTATTATGCAATATCTGTGTGGCTAATCGATTTGTATGCTGGCCACCTTGCTCTTGGAGGCATTAGTGTATCGGGTTGCTAAAAAAAAAGTTCCGTCCCTTTGGTTGGAGCCAGCTCATGTAGATGGGCGTGGCCTAGTAGGGGAGTGGTCATCTGGGGCATGGGCATATGGATGTATATATTGAGGCACACAGGACAGAGGAGCCACAGACCACCTAGGCTCTGAGGAAAGGGGTGCACCCCTGAAACAGGTCAGCAGTTCAGCCGTCTGCGGTACCATCTGATACCTCCTGTCATTGGGTCCTGTCTGCAGGTGCCAAGGGATGCAGTTTGACTGATAAGAAAAGCCTATATTTACGCTCGTTTGTGAGTAGTACCATTGCTTTTACATATTCTTAATAAAACTTTTATATTGGTAATGCGCTAGCTCGGTGCGCCCTCCTTTTTTCTCATTTCTTTTTAGTTGTATGATTGTTCTGAGAAGGGCTGCAAGATTATAAACTTTGCCTTACACCAAAGAATGGATCACACCACCTGTGTCTAGCAAAACACTGGAGCGCAGGAGATCATTGTTCTGTTTCCTGATACCATCCAGTCTTCTACAGCCAGGGGAGCCATATAATCTCAAATGAAAGGGGGGACAGACCTCTTCCAACAAGTACTCACCATGGTTTAACTTATTATTACTATTACAATGCCTTGCAAAAGTATTCACCCCCCTTGGCTTTTTACCTATTTTGTTACATTACAGCCTTTAGTTCAATGTTTTTTTAATATGAATTATATGTGATGGATCAGAACACAATAGTCTAAGTTGGTGAAGTACAATTAGAAAAATATATACATAAAACTATTTTTCACAAATATAAAACTGATAATTGGCATGTGCGTATGTATTCACCCCCTTTGTTATGAAGCCCATAAAAAAGCTCTAATGCAATTACCTTCAGAAGTTACATAATTAGTGAAATGATGTCCACCTGTGTGCAATCTAAGTGTCACATGATCTGTCATTACATATACACAGCTTTCTGAAAGGCCCCAGAGGCTGCAACACCTAAGCAAGAGGCACCACTAACCAAACACTGCCATGAAGACCAAGGAACTCTCCAAACAAGTAAGGGACAATATTGTTGAGAAGTACAAGTTAGGGTTAGGTTATAAAAAAAATATCCAAATCTTTGATGATCCCTAGGAGCACCATCAAATCTATCATAACCAAATGGAAAGAACATGGCACAACAGCAAACCGGCCAAGAGACAGCCGTACACCAAAACTCATGGACCAAGCAAGGAGGGCATTAATCATAGAGGCAGCACAAAGACCTAAGGGAAGGAACTGCAGAGTTCCACAGCAGAGACTGGAGTATCTGTACATAGGACGACAATAAGCCATACGCTCCATAGAGTTGAGCTTTATGGCAGAGTGGCCAGAAAAAAGTCATTACTTTCAGCAAAAAACAAAATGGCACGTTTTGAGTTTGCGAAAAGGCATGTGGCAGACTCCCAAAATGTATGGAGGAAGGTGCTCTGGTCTAATGAGACTATAATTGAACATTTTGGCCATCAAAGAAAATGTTATGTCTGGCGCAAACCCAACACATCACATCACCCAAAGAAAAAACATCCCCACAGTGAAACATGGTGGTGGCAGCATCATGCTGTGGTGATGTTTTTCAGAATTTGGGACTGGGAAACTGGTCAGAGTTGAGGGAATACAGGGATATTCTTGAGCAAAACCTGTACCACTCTATGTGTGATTTGAGGCTAGGACGGAGGTTCACCTTCCGGCAGGACAATGACCCCAAACACACTGCTAAAGCAGCAGTTGAGTGGTTTAAGTGGACATATAAATGTGTTGGAATGGCCTAGTCGAAGCCCAGACCTCAAAACAATAGAAAATCTATGGTCAGACTTAAAGATGGATGTTCACAAGCGCAAACCATCCAACTTGAAGGAGCTGGAGCAGTTTTGCAAGGAGGAATGGGCAAAAATACCAGTGGTAAGATGTGGCAAGCTCATAGAGACTTATCCAAAGCGACTTGGAGCTGTGATAGCCACAAAAGGTGGCTTTTCAAAGTATTGACTTTAGGGGGTGAATAGTTATGCACATTGACTTTTTATGTTATTTTGTCCTATTTGTTGTTTGCTTCACAATAACAAAAAAAAATCTTCAAAGTTGTGGGCATGTTCTGTAAATTAAATGATGCAAATCCTCAAACAAGCCATGTTAATTCCAGGTTGTGAGGCAACAGAACACGAAAAATGCCAAGGGGGTGAATACTTTTGCAAGGCACTGTATGGTGCAAATTGTCGGACATCTTATATGGGCAGATGTACACTCTAATGACTATTTTCTCATTTTGACAAATTAGTCTTGGCCTTCAGAAAGGTGTGCTGCACAAAGGGCCAGTTTAAGGGCAACTAACAAGGGTGCCCTTTTAAACCCCTCCATTGCTTAAAGTGGTAGTAAACCACGGCTGGCAAAAAAAAAAAAAAAAATCCCCTGCAAAGGCAATGGCATAATGTGCTAGTATGCATCAAAATACTTACCTTAAAATGAAGCCATCCAGCGGTGCGCTGTCACCGCTGACAGGGCTTCCTTCTTCACCCGGTCTTCCTTCCTTGTTTGCGGGCTCCTGCTGTATAAGTGGCTGGAGCCGGGTTGAGGTTGCATGCGCATGAAAGCCTTCAGCTGCAGCGCGGAGCTCTGAAGGTCTGGCACAGTATGCAAGACTTTAAGAGCGCATGCACTGGTGACGTCACCAGCTGCATCCATTGGGAATATCTCCTAAACACCAGGAGATATTCAATGTACCTACAGGTAAGCCTTATTATACGCTAACCTGTAGGTACTAGTCAAAAAAAATACATAACTACTGTTTTAAATTACAAACATTAAGAGTCAACAAGTGCTGAAAGTGAAACAAAAGTTTGAAACTGTATAAACCAGTTTTCTTCAAGTCAGCCCCAGGCCAGATGTCACAACTATGCTAAATAAAAATTTGTTTTAAAAAGATTGAACATTGGTCAAAATCAAGCAACTCATTTCTTTTATTTAGAAATTATGATGGAAATCACTTTGATAAATGATAATTAAAAACAATTATTTTTTCCTGTCAGAAAGACAAGCCTCATAAAAATGATTGCATTGCTAGATCAGTTAAAAGAGAAAGCCCAGCTTGCAGCATTTGCATGTGCAGCCTGTTTACTCTCACTATGGTAATCAGTGAGCTTGATCTCTGAGAGAAGGATCTAGCTGTCACTGCATACAAGCTAAGGCTATGGGGTATAGAGGAAAGGTGCTGAACATCACCAAGCAGAGGAAGGAGGGTGCAAAAATCATAATGAAGAGAGAAAATTATGTGAAAATTAGTGTGTAGAATTGAGCAAGGAAAAAAAAAAACCAAAACATGGAAAAAAAGGGAAAAAGCAGGAGGAGGGGAGAGGGGGAAAAATGGTACAGCACAAATGGGGAAGGAAACAAAGGGGAAAGAAATGTAAGCATCAACCAGGGTAATGCCGCGTACACACGATCAGGATTTTGGTCAGAAAAAGATATGATGGCTTTTCCGACGGGATTCCGCTCAAGCTTGCCTTGCATACACACGGTCACACAAAAGTTTGCTGAACTTCCGACTGTCAAGAATGCTGTGATGTACAACACTGCGGTGAGCCGAGAAAATGAAGTTCAATGCTTCCGAGCATGCGTCGAATTGTTTCCGAGCATGCGTAGGAATTTTGCGCGTCGGAATTGCTACAGACGATCGCATTTTCGGATAGGAACTTTTTCCGACCGAAAAATTGAGAACATGCTCCTAATCTTTTGCTGGCTGGAATTCAGCCAGCAAAAGTCCAGTGGAGCATACACACAGTCGCATTTTCCGACCAAAAGCTCGCATCGGTCTTTTGCTGGCCAAATTTCCGATCGTGTGTACGTGGCATTACACTATCATGTATCAAGGGTCCTAATACAGTACGTGACCAAAGCTGATCCTACACTAGTAGAATTTTGTTTTCTTAACAAGGTTTCTAATGGGTAGGTTGGTCAAAACAACGTTTGTTCAGTAGTGACTAGAAAATTCAAAGAAGTAGGATGGAAAAAACAAACAGAATTCTAGCTGTGAATGTAGTTTTTGTTCGGGGAAAAAAAAATCATACCTAGTGTAAAGAAACCTGTTATGTATTAATTGATTTATTTACAACAGGTATTTATATAGCGCCGACAATTTATGCAGCGCTTTACTTAGATATTGTACATTCACATCAGTCCCTGCCCTCAAGGAGCTTACAATCTAAGGTCCCTGACTCACATTCATACATATACATACTAGGACCAATTTAGACAGGAGCCAATGACCCTACCAGCATGTCTTTGGAATGTGGGAGGACACCGGAGTACCTGAAGGAAACCCACATAGGCACAGGAGAACATGCAGATTCCAGGCAGGTTGTGCCATGGTTGGGATTCAAACTGACGACCCCAGTGCTGCTAGGTGGAAGTGCTAACTACTTAGCAACTGTGTTATGGAACCCGTGGACAAGATACTGTATATCTGATCTGCATTTTTTGTACACAAACTCTGTATCGGTGGACAAAGACTTAACAAGTGAGGCAGCTGTGTTGGTAAATACCAGGATAAATATTAGTGCCACAGATAGCTTGTATCTTCTGAATGAGTTTCAACGCAAGATTATTTTATTTGATCTGAGGATATGTTTGTAACGAGCCCCTTTGCTCGCTCGGTTCCACTCTCCCGACACTCCTCTGCAGCTATTGAATCAGATTGCAACGTCTGATGGTTCGGTCATCCAATGCTCCGGGATTAGAACTACAGCTCTGTGCCGTTCTAACCCAGTTGTGATATCTCAGAACAAACACCAGGCAGGCTCTATGTAAGTTCAAACAGGAATATCCTTTATTGCAAAATACAGGCTTTTATACACTCAAAGTGGAGGTGCAGACCTCCTGCTCATATTACTCTAACAATACAGCTGTAACCTAATTAACCTAATTAACATGAGCTAATTAACTAATCCCTTTAGACAGCCTAGATGACTCAGACATGACCGTTAGGCCAGACTGGCCGTCTTGTAGTTCAGAAAATCCAATCAACATTATCACAATCAACATAGACTCTTCTTCACACAATAGCAGAGTTAATTAACACAAATAACAATGGGGATCTAATGACTCTTAGATCCCATAGTATAGACTTATTTACAATACACATTTTAGCAGACAATAGACAGACAGGTATTGGAATTTACATCAGCATCTCCTAACAGTATCTGCCCCAGCATTATGAATCAGCCACTATTCCAATATGGCAAATCCAGGGTCCCCAGAGTCTGTGTGTCCTGGGGGACCAGGACCCGAATCCACAGTAATACCACCTCAAGGGTCCCCAGGCATACAGCTCACAAAGAGCACCGTTCCCCCAAATGCAAGGGCCCCCGATCGATCGGCAAGAGGCTAGCATACAGTCCCCTCCAAAAGTCTCTCTCCCGACTAGGTCTGTCACATTTCTCCCCTTTCGGCAGGAGACTAACACAGGAGGAGACCCCAGACGGGTTGACTCCGAAGTTAGTCAGTAGTTCCAGTCCTCTAATGCCTGTACCCACACAGTACCCCAAACAAATTGTTCCAAACAAAGCATTACTCACCCAGCCAACCTCTGCCTCTCTCAGAGAACATATCTGCTGCTGGGGAGAGACCTGGACTGGCTCTTCTCCCTGGAGTCCTTTCTGCCGCTGGAGAGAAGACGGTGTCTGGGCTCACTCCGCCATGCTGTTGGGGATCTGGGCCGACTGCCCAGCATCCCTGGGGTATACAGGTGGAGACTGAAGTCCCATCCACCTTCACAGGACATCCATCCTCTGTTAGTTGAGGGCAGAGTCCAGCAGTACTTGGCCCTGTTGCCAGCCCTTCTGCTGGAAACCCCACACCATCTGCTCCGGCTAACTGTTGGGGAGGGACGACGGACACCTCCTCTCCCTTCTCCGCTTGTATCCTGATCTGCTGCTGGGAAGTGACCACCTCCTTCTCCTCCTGAGCCTCCGGAACCGCCGCAGGTGTAGGGCAGAGATCTTGGACCCTCTGTCCGGTTGCCAGCGCTTCAGCTGGGGAAGTTCCTTGTAACTTCACAGATACTTCTGTTGGTGCTGGGCAGAGCATAGTGAAGTTTGGCCCTAATAACAGCTCCTCTTCTGCTGGAGGCTCACCAGGTTGTTCTTCCTCAGCAGAAAAGTCTATCAAATCCCCTGTTTTTGCAACTGGAGTCTGGGGATAAAGGTTCACCATCTCCTGTCCCTGCAACCCAGAAGATGCTATCAGTGCTGGGCAGAGCACAGTGAAGTTTGGCCCTAATAACAGCTCTTCTTCTGCTGGAGGCTCACCAGGTTGTTCTTCCTCAGCAGAAAAGTCTATCAAATCCCCTGTCTCTGCAACTGGTGTCTGGGGATAAAGGTTCACCATCTCCTCTCCGTGGAACCCAGAAGATGCTATCAGTGCTGGGCAGAGCTTAGCAGAGCTCTGCCCTGTTGTCAGCACTTCAGGTTTGGGGACGGCAATCTTCAGATTTTCCAATGCAGATTCTCTGGCATTCTGCTGGACAGGCACATTCCTCCATCCAAGATCATCCAATGCAGAAACAGGTTCATCAAGGTCAGTCAGCACTTGCTGCATCCGCCATAAGACCTCCGCCTCCATAGCTGCGGGTGCAGGTTGGCAAAGCACACCGTTACTCTGCCACATTGTCAACTCTTCAGCCAGGATTTCAGAGTTGTCAACTGGTATTTCCTGATAGTCCCAGGCAAAGGGAGCACCACCCTGCTGCTGAGCAGAGTCTAACAGCTGTTTGTAGGCGATCTCCAACTCCCATTCCTGAAGGCCAGAAACTCCAAATCTTCCAGTGCCCAGTGCACTTCTGAGACATTCAGTCTCCGCTCTCTGTGCTCCATTATTTCCTCCAAACGCCACTCCCGATCACTTCCAAAGTCAGGGTCCCTGGACAGCCTCCAGTATAACAATCCCAGGCCATCGTAGTCAAAGCCTTCCGTGGGGCTGTCATCCGCTGTCCATGGGCACACTTGGGCTACATACCACTGGAGGGCTCTGTAGCTCTCGTCCAACCGCATTTCTGCCCGGATCAGCCTGCTTAACTCGGCTGTCCACCCCTGGTTCGGCTGTTCCCCCAAAAACAGCATTCGCACTTCATACTGCGACCAGTACCTTACATGGATGGAGGGGAGAACTTTTCCCTGGTGTCGCTGCTCATGGGCTAGCGCTTCCTTCCAGAGTTCACAGCGGATAGAATCAAACCATCCTAGCAGGACCTGCTCTGATACTGGTCCTCTGTGCTGTATCTCCTTCTCTCGCAACCTCCTTCTGAATTCCTCATCCATGGTGGCTGGTATCTCTCCTCTCCTGCTATCCTGCTACCTTGGATCCAGGTGATGGTTTGGATGTGTTCACGGCAAGGAAGCACGATCCCACCATTCCCTCCACGGCTCTCAAGTAAGTCTTTCAGCGTGGCTCTCCTGCAGGCTGGTTTGGAGTGTCCCAGTAACTGGAGAGCAAATCCCACGGCTGCCAACCAATGAAACGAGCCCCTTTGCTCGCTTGATTCCACTCTCCTGACACTCCTCTGCAGCTATTGAATCAGATTGCAACGTCTGATGGTTCGGTCATCCAATGCTCCGGGATTAGAACTACAGCTCTGTGCCGTTCTAACCCAGTTGTGATATCTCAGAACAAACACCAGGCAGGCTCTATGTAAGTTCAAACAGGAATATCCTTTATTGCAAAATACAGGCTTTTATACACTCAAAGTGGAGGTGCAGACCTCCTGCTCATATTACTCTAACAATACAGCTGTAACCTAATTAACCTAATTAACATGAGCTAATTAACTAATCCCTTTAGACAGCCTAGATGACTCAGACATGACCGTTAGGCCAGACTGGCCGTCTTGTAGTTCAGAAAATCCAATCAACATTATCACAATCAACATAGACTCTTCTTCACACAATAGCAGAGTTAATTAACACAAATAACAATGGGGATCTAATGACTCTTAGATCCCATAGTATAGACTTATTTACAATACACATTTTAGCAGACAATAGACAGACAGGTGTTGGAATTTACATCAGCATCTCCTAACAGTATCTGTCCCAGCATTATGAATCAGCCACTATTCCAATATGAAAAATCCAGGGTCCCCAGAGTCTGTGTGTCCTGGGGGACCAGGACCCGAATCCACAGTAATACCACCTCAAGGGTCCCCAGGCATACAGCTCACAAAGAGCACCTTTCCCCCAAATGCAAGGGCCCCCGATCGATTGGCAAGAGGCTAGCATACAGTCCCCTCCAAAAGTCTCTCTCCCGGCTAGGTCTGTCACAATGTTCAACCACATCAGTCTTAAAAAGGTTGCGTCTGATACTGTGATATGATTATCAGAAAATCACTCATTTTGAAGGTCCCCTCTTGCAGTGCCTGCTTTCCTCTTAAAGTTTTCTGCTGATGTAGGTGCTGCCTATTGGCTGCCAGAATTTTCAGTCATAGGGTTCTTACAGGGTCCCAGGGTCCTGAGTGAATCCTCAAAGGGTTCTGAAGTCCTCCATCAGTAACATCATGACGTCACAATGTGAAGGGGGGGGGCAGTATAAAGAATGGTCATCTGGCCTGAAGTGCTGCTTCTGATCACCACACTCAATTAGCAGAAGAGGCGTCGTGGATAATCATGTGACAGCAGACTTAGGTAAGTAAAAAAGTATTGAAAGCTTTTAAAAGTAATGAAAAGCGAGGAGCAGGTGAATAAGGGTCATTGGGACTTTTTCCCCTTGAGCTAAAATATGTGGACATACCTATTATTTTACATTTAAAATGTTTTTTTAAATATCTATTGTTACATTAATAAACATTTCTTTAAAGATGAGAGCAAATGGAGGGGATGTGAGCAAATGTCAAGGGCACAATGTAATGTATACAGTACATATAATCTATATTCTAGTATGTACTGCCCTGGATGTAAGGGAAAAAAAAAAACATGTTTTAGGTAGAACATTCATAATCACTTTTTAGAGATAAAAAACCCTCCTGTTTGACAACCAGGTACAGCTCATAGAGAATTATGATGACTGCACTGCCAGGCAAAGACGTGCATTTTGGTAACCATGACAACCTATCCTCAATGTTATAATCATTTGCTGCTCTAGCTGCCTACACACATACTCTATTAAAATTAATATGTATATTAATAAATGCAAGCACTTAATTCATGAACGTCTGGCATTGAAAAGGTTAAGATTAGTGATGTCCTTTGAGTATTTAAAATGACCTTATGCTGCACAAGGTATTAAGCCATATTATAAAGTCCAAGTGATTTATTTATTTTTTTTAGATAACTTGCAATACAATTTTCTTGGCTTGTTATCCAATATACAGTACTCGATTTAATGAGAAAGAAGAGCATAGTGATAGCAAATAAAACTCCAAATTAGTCCATGCCTGCCAACGTCTGTCAACCTACATTGTCAACATTGTGCATTACAAGGAATAATGTACCTCTTCCCTAAATTATTAAAGGAAAACATAGACTTACTGTAGCACCCTCCTAGGTAGGTTGCTGGGATGATAAGTAAATTTTTCTTTGGCTCCTCTGTAGTAATTGAAGCACCTAGTGATTTCTCTGGGCTGCACTACTCACAGGCTGCAGGTTTCATTGGTTCCCCACTGCATTCTGGAGGCTTCCAGAACATAGAAGGCTGGGAAAGTCAAATGAACAGCTTGAATATTTATTGTGCTGCAGCCAATACCTGGGGAGATGTGCCCAGTAGGTAGCTGGGGGGACAAATATTCTAGGGTCTAGAGAAGCCCTGCCTCCCAGCCTCAAGGGCTGCTGCCCCATTGAGGCATTTCTGCTGGAATCTGCCGATGTTCATCGAGGTCCCAGCCATAGCAGAATTGGGGGAGGACAGTGTGGGATACAGCTGAAAGTTAATGCGTTTCATGCTACAGTAAGCACTAGCTGTAGCATGATACGTGTTAATGTTCAACTGTGTCTCTCAGAGACAGCTCTTACGGGGTCTCAGTTCTGATTTTTCATTTGTTTCTGACTTGAAGACTGTTCAAAGAACCTAGTGAAACATATCCTCCTGTTACAAGTCTGCATTTTTGGAGTAACCCATTCCACACCAACCCCTCCCCTGTCAGTAGCGTAGTGTGGGGAGGGGGCCTAGGCCCCGGGCGCAACATTTAGGGGGGCAAAATTCCATGCCAGTGTGTGTCACTACTGGCTGCCTCCTCCTAATTTAAATTTCCTGTGTCCCTGCGCTCTGGCCGCCATGTTCAGTCTCCAGCACCCTGTGATTGGGCGTATGGGGTCATGTGCGGCGGCGGGGCTGGCCTGCCCATGATCGCAGTTGCTCCTGGAGTCCCGCCTCCGCACATGTTCAGTCTCCAGCATCCTGTGATTGGGCAAATGGGGTCATGTGCAGAGGCGGGACTCCAAGAGCTACCGTGATTGTGGACAGGCTAGCCCCACTGCCACACATGACCCCATATGGCCAACTGGGATTGGTGCCAGGGACTGAACATGGCAGAGCGTGGGGGACACAAGAAATGGAAATTGTGAGCTGCCGCTGTCTTCTCCTCCTCCTCCAGACCGATGGAGAACAAAGAAGAAAAAGTGAGACTCCCTCGTGAGAGTAGAGTCATGTTGCTAGCCCCGGGAGGATGGACACGGTCTGGGGAGAGAGAGCATTCAGCCAGAGAGAGAGAGTAGAAGAGCAGCTAGAGTCACGCCGTGTAGTGGTCAGTATAGGAATACTGTAGGTAGGATAGTGTAGTGGTCAGTATATTGGTCAATGTAGTGTAGTGGACAGTATAGTGGTCAATGTAGTGTAGTGGACAGTATAGTGGTCAGTGTAGTGGTCAGTGTAGTACAGTGTAGTGTAGTGGACAGTATAGTGGCCAGTGTAATGGTCAGTGTAGTGTAGTGGTCAGTGTAGTACAGTGTAGTGTAGTGGTCAGTGTAGTTGCATAGTTACATAGTTGGCGAGGTTGAAAAAAGACACAAGTTCATCAAGTCCAACCTATGTGTGTGATTATATGTCAGTATTACATTGTATATCCCTGTATGTTGTGGTCGTTCAGGTGCTTATCTAATAGTTTTTTGAAACTATTGATGATCCCCGCTCAGACCACTGCCTGTGGTAGTGCAGTGAACAGTATAGTGTAGTGGACAGTATAGTGGTTAGTGTAGTGAACAGTGTAGTGGTCAGTATAGTGGTCAGTGTAGTGTAGTGGACAGTGTAGTGTAGTGGACAGTATAGTGGTCAGTGTAGTACAGTGTAGTGGACAATATAGTGGTCAGTGTAGTGTAGTAAATAGTGTAATGGTCAGTGTAGTGTAGTGGTCAGTGTAGTGTAGTGGACAGTGTAGTGGTCAGTGGACAGTGTAGTGTAGTGGTCAGTGTAGTGGTCAGGTAGGTCAGTGCAGTGGTCAGCACAGGAATCAGGTTGGTCGGTGTAGTGGTCAGTATAGGAATCAGGTAGGTCAGTGTAGTGGTCGGTGTAGGAATCAGGTAGGTCAGTGTAGTGGTCGGTGTATGAATCAGGCTGGTCAGTTCTATTGTAGGAAGGGACTTGAGGAGTGTAGTGGTCAGTGTAGTGTATTGGACAGTATAGTGGTCAGTGTAGTGTAGTGGTCAGTGTAGTATAGTGGTCATTGTAGTGTAGTGGACAATGTAGTGGTCAGTGTAGTGTAGTGGACAGTATAGTGGTCAGTGCAGTGTAGTGTAGTGGACAGTATAGTGGTCAGTGTAGTGTTGTATAGTGGTCAGTGTAGTGTAGTGGACAGTATAGTGGTCAGTGTAGTGTAGTGGTCAGTGTAGTACAGTGTAGTGGACAATATAGTGGTCAGTGCAGTGGACAGTAAAGTGGTCAGTGTAGTGTAGTGGTCAGTGTAGTACAGTGTAGTGGACAATATAGTGGTCAGTGTAGTGTAATGGTCAGTGTAGTGTAGTGGTCAGTGTAGTGGATAGTGTAATGGTCAGTGTAGTGTAGTGGACAGTGTAGTGTAGTGGTCAGGTAGGTCAGTGTAGTGGTCAGTATAGGAATCAGGTAGGTCAGTGTATTGGTTGGTGTAGGAATCAGGTAGGTCAGTGTAGTGGTCAGTGTAGGAATCCGGCTGGTCAGTACTATTGTAGGAAGGGAAAGGATTCAGGAAGTGCTAAAAGTCTGCAGGTTAGGGGGTGCAAATTACTTGCCTTGCCCCGGGAACTGACAACCCACGCTACACCACTGCCCCCTGTTAAAAGTTTTACTAGCAATAAATCTTAAAAAGACATCCTCCAGTTTTAATTGAGCCAGAATAAATGGACTTTTGCCTGTGTGATTGGTAGCCTCTGCACTGTTGGGGGGGGGGGGGCAGTTAGAATTAGAGGCTAGCAATACATTAGAGAATATGAAGGCTTCCAAAGCTGATCATTTTTGAAAATTCTATTTCACTGGCTATTATGTTGTTTCATTGACCTATTTTTACTGATCTGCAACAATGAGAAGTTCCATTTAGTCTGCTGCTCTTTCACTGTCCAACGAACAGGCTGGGTGCAGGAAAGAGTCAGCAATGTGTTCCTTAACCACTTGACTACTGGGCACTTAAACCCCCTTCCCAACCAGACCAATTTTCAGCTTTCAGTGCTCTCACATTTTGAATGACAATTACTCAGTCAGGCAACATGCTACCCATATGAATTTGTCCTTTTTTCACACAAATAGAGCTCTCTTTTGGTAGTATTTGATCACCACTGGGTTTTTTATTTTTTGCGCTATAAATGAAAAAAGACCGAAAAATTTGTAAAAAAAAAAAGCATTTTTCTTTGTTTCGGTTATAACACTTTGCAAACTAGTAATTTTTATTCATAAATTTTGGCCAACATTTATACTGCCACATATCTTTGGTAAAAATAACCCAAATCAGTGTATATTATTTGGTCTGTGAGAAAGTTATAGAGTCTACAAGTTATGGTGCCGATCACTGAAAATTGATCACACCTGATGTACTGACGGCCTATCTAATTTCTTGAGACACTAACAAGCCAGTAAAGTACAAATACCCCCCAAATGACCCCTTTTTGGAAAGTAGATAATCCAAGGTATTTAGTAAGAGGCATTGTGAGTTTTTTGAAGTTGTATTTTTTTCCCACAATTCTTTGTAACATGAAGATTTTTTTTTATTTTTTTTCCCACAGAATTTTCATATCTGCTTGCAATGTTATGTGCAGAAGTAGTCATTTCTTATTTCTTTATTGACGCCACGGTTTCCTTCCAACCCACAGCAATGGAAGGATGTTGCAGCCCAGTTCCAGCATCAGTGGAATTTTCCCAACTGTGGTGGTGCTATTGATGGCAAACATGTCAGGATTGTCCCAGCACCCAACTCGGGCTCATATTATTTTAACTACAAGGGCTTTTGCAGCATAGTCCTGCTAGCTGTAGTGTCTGCAACATATGAGTTCCTGTTTTTGGATGTTGGGAAGAACGGCCGCAACTCAGATGGAGGTGTCATTATGCAGACAGTTTTACCATCCAGAATGGCACCTTAAATTTGCCACCTGCTGAGGACAATGTTGAGGGCCTCAATTTTGTTTTTGTGGCAGATGAGGTCTTTGCTCTGGGGGAACATCTTATGAAGCCCTTTCCTATGAGGAACCTCACCCCAGAGCAGAGAATCTTTAATTATAGGCTCTCTTGTGCCAGAAGGGTGGTTGAAACCACCTTTGGCATCCTCTCCAGTCGCTTCAGGGTATTTTTAACACCTATTAACCTGGCACAATATAAAATAAACCATGTTGTATTGTGCTGTTGTATCCTCCACAATTTTTTACAGAGGAATGCTAGCAGCTACATTGCCTCAGTGCCAACTGATGTCGACCCCGCAGTGTCAGGCCCAGCTGAAGAGGCTGCAGCTCGTCTGTCGGTGGGCGTGATGATGGCTCTCGAAACTGGCCATGCTGGGTTGCCCTCCCAAAATGCCTGAGATATCCGGCAAAAATACATGGATTATTTTGTGGGTACAGGGGCAGTGGCTTGGCAGCAAACTGTAGCTGATCCAGAATAATATTTTTATTTGATCATAAACTCCTATTTCATTTGAACTACTGTTGTCTGTGTTTCTTATCTGTATAATAGGTTCTCAAATGGCCTTTATTTTGGCCATTTTATACAATAGTGCAAACATACCTTATTTTTTACATATGGTGACAATCTCGTCTTCAGCTAACTATTATGTTGTGCTGTGGGTCTGCTACACACACAGTGTTTTTGTTCTTAATGTATCTAATGCATTAAGTTTGAATAATAAGCCACACATTGTTTAGTCCAAGACATTTTACTCAAAGCACATTCACATGTGCGTTTTAAGGTTTTATAACAAACCAACATCTTGGTGTATAAAATATAAAACAGTGTAGGGCACAACAGTAGTGCAATACAAACAGACTTAATACATATAAAGTGGATATAAATGTCATTAAAATAAAAGTTCATATTGTATCCGACATTGCTATAAAACAAAAACAATGAATCTTCTTAAATGTGCTCCAAACACTGTATGATGCTAAAGTGCAACTGCTTCAAAATAAAGTGCTTCACCCGAAGTGGTATGTCAAAGTGCTCACCAGATGATATCGGCCAACAAGTGACCCCCAGGCATGTAATAAACCAGACAGACTTCTTTCATCCGATGTTCCCTTTATGGATGTTGCAGCATGAGTCTGCTGTATAAGGACACCCAGATCTCAATCCAAGCGAGAATGATGTGTATGTGTGTGTATGTATATATAGATATATATATATATCTATATCTATATATATATATATATATAGATATAGATATATATATATAACTCCTTACGACAATCAGCTCACATCCAATTCCTCCACAACATCTGCAAATGGAGGCTCCTCATAAAAGGCCACAGAAAGGCACGTATAGTGTAATAACATCTTTTTAATGACTTAAAAACAACACTTAAGCAACACTTACAAATCCAAGTTCGTATGGTGTAAGGTACAAGTAAAAATGGGATGCAGCTGTAGAGGGAAGCAGAGTTCGGTCCGGGCAACTTGCGAGTGTGTATAACACTCAGCGTACATCCCCCAGCTATATGCAGGAACAGAGGACTCATGTGCTGCGTGTCGAGCCTCACTTTCAATACATTTCACACTCGTGCGCGTGTCATCAGCGCATTTTCCTTTAGAAGATTCATTGTTTTTGTTTTATAGCAATGTTGGATACAATATGAACTTTTATTTTAATTGCATTTATATCCACTTTATATGTATTAAGTCTGTTTGTATTGCACTAATGTTGCGCCCTTCACTGTTTTATATTTTTTGCCTAGTAGTATCACTAATTTTAGGAGCAGCATCAGGTTGTGATAGTGCTTGATATTGGATTTGTCGCCGCACCCATTTTTTTCATTTTATCTTGGTGTATAAACATGTATATGTATATGGGGCTATACAGGCATGTTTGAAAACATCAGATACACATCCCCAACTCAGGAACTTACAAAGTTCGAGTTTGGTAAAGTGAAGGCCATATGAGACATTAGTATCCCAAGACTGTGTTGATGTTGCCTTCCTCAGATGAGGTGAACTCACCCTTCTAAAATCCAAAATTTGAAGCCACATACACATAGAGGCATAAATGTTAAATGTCCCTTATGATCCCCTGCCTAAAATGTGTGTAGGTACAAACAGGTTTGTTTCTAAAGCCCCAAAACACACAGTGTGTCAACATGTGCTATCTCCCATCACGGGGTATAAATGTACGCGTTTTGGGGGTGCAACCCCTTCCTCATAACTAAAGTGGGTAAGAGGAAGGGGTTGCACCCTCGGAACATGTCCATTTATACCCCACGATGGGAGCTAGCACATGTTGACCCACTGTGTGTTTTGTGGCTTTAGCAAACTACCCTGTTTCCCCGAAAATAAGACCTAGCGTGATTGTCGGTGATGGCTGCAATATAACCCCTACCCTCCAAATAAGCCCTATCCTGTTTCCCCGAAAATAAGCCTTACCCTGAAAATAAGACCTATAAGGATTTTAACTACGGCTTATTTGGGGGGTAGGGCTTATATTGCAGCCATCACCGACAATCACGCAAGGTCTTATTTTCGGGGAAACAGGGTAGATGTAGGGAAAGACACACATTTTAGGCATGGGATCATGAGGGAAATAAGAATCTTTTGGCACAATTTGTGGGCATCTTCAAATTTTGGCTTAGCGATTCTTAAAAACACATTAAGATTACAATTAACATTACTTAGGGCAGTGTTTCCCAACTCTCCTTCTCCAGATGCATTCTCAGGTCATGTTTTCTATATTTTTTGCTTTTGCCACAGGTGATGATATAATTTTTAAGGTTAGTAATTCACACAGTTGTTTTTATACCGAGGAAAATACAGAAAACAGGACCTGGTGGTGTACCTAGTGGAGTGGAGAAACACTGACCTCGGACACTAAAGCCTAGGTACACATTTGAGCGATTTGTCATGCGATTTGAGAGATAAAATTGCATGAGAAGTCGGAGCCTATTGGAGGCAATGACACTGTTCCAATCGGTGCAACACCAAATTATCAATTTGCAAAAGTAGTTCCTGCACTACTTTTGCCGACTTCAGGTGCGACTTCAATAGACATCTGGGCATGAAGCCACACAAATGTCTATCAAGTAGCACCTGAAATCGCGCTGACCTTGCTACTTAGAAATTACGCAACTCCAAGTGAAGTAGCGCGATTTCCAAGTAGCATCAATGTGAACCAGGGCTTAAAAGTCAGAAAAACATGTTAAATATGAAAAGTGCAAACAGGAGCCAACAAGTGGAACAAAACTTCAGCCCAGGCCAGATGAACTTAAAATTTGGCAAGCATGTCGATAATCACGTATTCTTCTCTGTAAAGCAGTGGCAGCCTCCTTTATTTGCTCAAGATCATTTAAACACTGCATCATATCTGCACTCATTTGGCCAATTGTACATCTTGGAAGTTAGTGACCTTGTAAGAAGAGAAGAAAGTATTAAGGGAACAAGAGCCTACATAATGCATTATGGTCAAGTTACTAGTCAAATTGTTTAAATACTTACCTACCCAATCCACTGTTGCTTGCAACCTGCTTGCCCTTCAGACACCTACACTACTAGAAATGTACACACTGCAACTACTATGTAATCTTGGCACTGGTGCCTGGGTCTACAAAACTCGGGTACCTAGCAACACTGCCAGCTCCTTCCACCTCTTCCTTCTCCATGCCTTCTCCATGCTAATGTTAAGGCACTACATACTTTGTCAATGTGTGGAGTGGGTGTGTGGTCTGGACATCTAAACACTTGACATGTATACATATTTGAAGCCAGATTCAAAGAATACTTACTTGCGCAAACAAGAGGCTCACAAATAGTTTCTTCCACTTCTGGGTCTCTTTGGCCCTCTGTTTAACTTGCATCAGGGGATGTTACATCAACAATTGGAAGGTCTGTGCTGGGTCCAGGGTTCAAATCCCATGCTTCAAAACCAACATCCTGGTTCAGCTGACCACACTCACTTTCCTCTAAAAAGAATCAATATACCATTCATTAAACCACCCCAAGTCACATTGGTTTCTAGCATACTCTGTGTGACTGTGATCCCTGGGGCCTACTCATGTCTACCCTGGCAAGGCTGCATAAATGGGAAATGATGAGCCAGGCAGCAACCAGAAAAGTGTTCTTTACCCCTTAAGTTCCGCACTAAGCCCATGGCCTTTGGCTCACGTAGAATCACCCCTGTCGGTGGCTAAGTGAGTGTGTTTGAAGTTGGCACTTATGATTTTTGGGGGAAGATGGCCTTGTTGTCTACCCTGTTGGGGCCCGAGCGAGGGTAGCCTCCCTTCGTCCCCTCTGGTGGCTTGTCTGTAGCATCATTTTTTTGTGCCTCCCTGTTGAAAGAACAGAAAAAAATAGTTTCAAAAATAAATAAATGGCAACCCCCCCCATAGGAATGTTCATATCTGCTTTATATTTAACTTCATGTTTAAAAAACAAATTCAGACAAAGATTAGAGAAAACATTATCTCGATTTTTCAAGACCTACTTGGAGAAAGCACATATACAGACAGCTAATTTACATATATACATATTGGTTAGATACAAATATTGCTTACTTTTTTTAATTACCATATATACTCGAGTATAAGACGAGTTTTTCAGCCCATTTTTTAGGCTGAAACCCCCCCCCTCGTCTTATACTTGAGTGAACCCTACAGCAGCCGTACCTTTGATTTCTAAAACAGCGGGTGTCTCCCGCTGTGTTATGCAGTCTTTTCAGCGTCCGTCCTCATAACAAAGCCCCGCCTCCTCGTCTGTGATAGAGGAACACTAATACAATGCTGGGAAACTGTGTATCAGTGTTCTGTGCACGGACAAGGAGGAGGCAGGGCTTTGTTACAATGGACGGCCGCCGAGCAGACTGCATAACACAGCGGTAGACACCCGCTGTTTTAGTAATCAAAGGTACGACTGCAGGTGAGCACAATGAGGCTGCAAATGGGCACAGTGAGGCTGCAAATGGGCACAATGAGGATGTAAATGGGCACAGTGAGGCTGCACATGGGCACAGTGAGGCTGCACATGGGCACAGTGAGGCTGCACATGGGCACAGTGAGGCTGTAAATGGGCACAATGAGGCTGCAAATGGGCACAGTGAGGCTGCAAATGGGCACACTGACTTGCTGGAACCGTAAATTCTTGATCTGAGTGAGGATGTGCTACTGCGTGACATGGCTGCTTGACTGAGTAGTGGCCTGTGGGAGCAGTAAGAGTATAGGGATGCAGTCTCTGTATGCTGCTTGGCTGTATGAAAGTGGCTGTATAGTCGATTGCAGACTGTAGCTCTTCCGTGAGGCCAAACCTCTTCCCCTTCTGCACTATCCGTAATGTTCCTGGACGGAGTTTTACTGTCCTGGCCTCGCCCCCCATACTCCAGGAGTCTATGGGTAGCTATCCAGGCAGATAACCTTTTTCTGCGTACACAATAATAGACTGCTTTTTCTTGTCTGTATCTTTATTGGGCTGTCATATGCTTCACATAAAGTCCCACAATCCTGGTATATGGTTATATACCCCCCTTTTTTTCTTTATTGGCACGTTGCATATTTTAATACAAGTGTGAATGACACGTGATATGCAGTAAAACTGAAAACAGCAAGAATAATATAACATTACCATACAATAGTAAACATCATATAAAATAGAAACTGAAATGACTAACTCCTTTCCCTAATAGCCTGTGGAGGAGGAAGGGGTAGACTGCTTACCTCCGATGCCATGGATGGGGAGAGATAACATCTAGGCAGCTGGCATAATCTTGAAAATGCTGATCCCTAAGGGGTTTTCACTTCCTGACTAAAGAGGAAGTGATGATTTTTATGTCAGATCCTTTAAATGGCTAAACAGGTATTATTAATGTTTGGCCAGTAGGTGGCGCAAGCGTAACAGCTAACCTGGAACAAACATAATTTATAGCTTAATAATGCAGCAACACAATATACAAATTAAATGACAAGGTGAATTCTCTTTTCTGAACCTCGAGAGAGAGAAAGGTCTCCTGGAGACATAACAAATATTATTATGTGGATTTATGTGCACACCTGGCACTTTACTGTTTACTTTATCTGGAGCGCAACACCATATATTGATTTTGTTTACACTTTCCTTCGGTGGGGTTTGACCCTTGTCTGTGTTTTTGCTGCAACCAAATTTTACTTTATTTTGTTTTATTAATTTTTTCTTAAACTTGAGTAGCGCAGGAATATTTATTGTTTTATTTGTGTGACTGTGTGTATGTAAGACAAGTTTGAGCCAGCATCCTTTGGAAAAAATTCATGGTTTTGTTGTCGGAAATTCCGATCTTGTGTACGCAGCATTATAGTTTAAGGAGCAATGACCTCCTCCCTTACTTTGACACAGGTTAAATTGCATTGCTTGTCTGTGTGTAAACAGCTGTAGTGCCATGCAAATTGAGTGAGCTGAGTGAACTGAAAAGAGTAAAATTACCCCTTAGTAATGTACAAATATGCGTATTAAAAATGTTTGTTTTTTGAGCTGCTCAATTTTTTTTTAATCATGGTGAACAATAGGTTTTTTTTTTATAGCACAGGTATACCATATATAAAATCCATGTGGTAAAAATTAGTTTGACGTCAAACATTTTTTTATATTAGAAAGAGTGCACTGGTAAAACAAATAAGAAAGACTTTCTTTGTGGAATGTAATGTATGTTTGTGTTTTCATATGCTAATGTACTTGTTACAGGTATATAACCAGTGGTTTATTTTGTTTCTAGGCAAAAAATGGAATGTTTATCATTAAATCTTAGCAGTGTTTTATCCCTCAGATTCGATAATTGGGTTTCATTGCTTTCAGAACAAAAGGAAATCACAGCTTCCATAGACAACTTTATACAAGATTGGTTTTCTTTTTCCTGGTTTGTTGGGTTTCACATGTGAATGTTGTAGGTGTTACATAGCTGTTTCCTATTCCCAAAGATCAGCCATGCTGATATTTGCAGTTCCAAGGCTTTATAGGGTAAAGGACTGATGTTACTTTTGTATACGAGGCTTAAGACTGCCTAACCCCCCTGTTGTTATTGTAATTAATTACACACCCAGGCATGCCTGGCTGTTCAAGCTCCACTCATTGCCTCAGGCTAAGGTATGTTAATGTCCCTAGCAGTACATCTGTGTGTCCCCAAGTGGATTTCAAGCACTGTTTCCTGCCCAGTGTCACCATGCAACTCTATTTGCTCCTAGAGTTTCCTGTTTGTCTGTTTTTACGTGGCTATTTGTTATTATAGGTCTGGCCTCCTATTGTATGGTTTTGGGTGAGTCTGGAGAAGAGTTGTGCAGGAAGATTGTGTGGAGTGTTACCAGCTCTTGGCTGTTCCAAGGGCCCTCACTTTCGTTATATGTGTGGGCATACTGTATTCTCCTCAGCTAATACCCATAGGGGTCCTTCCTGTCCTAGACTCCTTGTGTACCTTAACTAGTTGTCTGTGTCCTGCATGCCAGGAAGACCAGCGCCTCAGTGCTACACTATGCCCCTGTCATTTACGTGAGTCCTGTCTGAAGAGTATAGGTAGTTTATTTGTATGGGTAAAAGATAACATTGCCTGATTACCGAGGGAATTGCTCCGATGGTGACACACTTTCCTAAACAGGGAATTAAAAAAAAAAGAGACAGTTTCACCCTACAACATACCTATAAATCCAGTTAAAAATCCGGATGGCAATTATAGGATGGTGCAGGACTTAAGGGCCATAAAAAACTTAGTTATACCCATTGCACCCATAGTGCCTGATGTGCCATCCGTCCTCACCTTCATTCCATCCGATGCTGAATATTTCTCTGTGATTGATTTAACAAACACATTTTTTTCGTCCTTGTGGACGAGAAGACACAGCCAATACTTGCATTTTGTTTTAGAAACTGCCAGATGACATGGTGTAGAATTCCACAGGGTTATGTGTACTCCCCTGTAGTCTACTCAGTGGCCCTCCAGACAACCTTGCATTCCTGGACGCTCCGCCATGGTTCTGTCCTGATCCAATATATTGATGATTTATTGCTGTGTAGTCCAAGCCAGGTTGCATGCAAAGAGGATGGTTTAGATCTGTTACATTGGTTAGCAGATAATGGTCACAAGGTGTCTAGGAAAAAAGCTACAATGGTGTCAGGAAACTGTTCAATACCTTTGTTTTGTGCTCACTAAAGGAGAGAGGAAAATCAGTCACAAGAGAGCTACAGCTCTAGTGGGTCTACCCCGCCCACTTACTAAGAAAGATATGCTGTCTTTTCTTGGTATAATTGGTTACTGCCGCCAATGGATACCTGATTGTTCCTACTATGATAAACTCCTGAGACAAGCCACAAATATCGATATGCCAGATTGTGTAAAATGGAATGATGAAATGTGTAATGCTTTTGTATATCATAAAACTGCAATGGTCACAGCTCCTGGTCTTGGATTACCTGACTATAGCAAGATGTTTCACTTATTTGCCAGGGACAACCATTATGGGAGTCCTAGCACCGGAGCATGGGGGCAAACTCCGCCCTATTACATTTTTATTTTCAAAGGTTGTGCCTATGCCGGTACTGGGCATGCCTGCGTGTCTCTGAGCTTTAGCATCCTGTGTGATGGTTGTGGAGATGGCTATTTGATTCACCCTGGGTCATGCAACCACACTACACACTACTCCATCCTGTTAGGAAACGGAACAGTGAAGGAGTGCAGAAAAGCATTAAATCAGGGCTCATCTGCCAAGAGGGGAGACCATGCATACCCATAGCTAGTACAAGAGGGGATTTTAATAGAATGTATAAACAACTGACTCCATCTTAGATTATCTTCCATTTTTCATGAAGTAGAAGTGAACTTTTCGTGTGTGTGTGAGTTTTGCCATAATCAGCTTAAAAGTTTGTTTAGAACCACACCCTATGAGATACTGTGGTTAAGCCAAATTTGTGTAAGCAAGTTATCAGCTATTTCTTGTTATCTAGTCAAGCAGCCTAACTCTTGATAAGACAGTACTGAGTGTAAAGTTTGAATAACCCTTAGACATGTATTTTTACTGGTATATATACTACTGTTGTATGAACACACTCCAGCTTGTTTGCCGTGTCTCATGTGGTCTCTCACGGATCCGAGGATCCCAGTGGTCTGCCTGAATTAACCAAGGATAATCAGTCCAGAACCAGTCCAGAACCAGAATTCCTTTCAGTGGATAAATTCACTTAAAGTGGTTTCCATATCAATAGACAGTAGTGCCCAAAAATGATTGGGACAAGAATGAAAAATTCTGGTGTCAGAATGATAGTCTTTTATATTTGTCCACATTCAATTTGCAACAGTCATGAGCTCAAAATTGTGTGTGATTGATGACAAAAAAAATAAACAAAACTAATTATGTCCCATTTTCATACACAGGAAAGTGTCAGTCAGGAGGAGCCCGTGGCCAGCAGCCCAGAGTCCCAGATCCCTCCACTACACCCTCCTGCTAAAAGGACCAGGAAGAGCAGGAACCTGGACGAGGCCACAGCTGCCTTCCTCAGCCACGCCACTAGTGCCATCAGTACGGCCCCAGATGCAGTTGAGGCATTTGGGTGTCTGATGGCAAATAAGTTGAGGGAGATGGATGTGGAGCAAAGGAGGATGTGTGAGGAACTAATGCTGCAGCTCCTCAACAAGGGGGGGAGTGGACAAATTTCCTCCAAAACCCATATTTCTGATTTTGATGCCCCATCTCCACAGCCACCACAGCAACCCCACCCACTACAGCAGCCCCACCCACCACAGCAGCATGGTGGAGAGTGGCAATTCCAGCCACAAAACCCCCAACAAGCCCGCTGGGCTGGGGATTTTCAGCCCTACAATTATTAATTTGCTTTTTGTTTATTTTTTAAATTATGATTTTATTTCTTATACTTTATTTCTTTTTGTATGCATAGAATGCACTTTTTGGTTAAGTTATTTAATTTTGATTTGGATGGCCGGCAGCATGTCTAATTTATTTTATTTTATTTTTTGAATAATACACAATAAAAAAAAATGTGTAGAAAAATGCTTGGCTATGTGTTTTACTTCAAATGACAGTTTGGGAGTAGGCAGTTACATTTAAAAAAATACAATGTAAAATTAACAAGGGACACCAACATAGTTGTATCTTGGATATAAAAAATGACGGGATAATGGTGTTGCGGTAACATGACCAACGAAATAAAAAAATATTATTCTTGATATCACTAGAAAAATAAAGCCTTTTTAAATACATTTGGCAGAACTCTGTCAGTATCACCAGCAAAGCAGCTTCATTATTATCCCATTAAAGAAGAGGAGAATGTGCACTGTATTTTGACATTTCATAAATTGCCCCGTCACAAATGTTAATTCTCCATTAGGAGCGCTAGTTTACAAGACCGACCACTTCCGGCTTGTCCTTGCTTTGGAGCATGCGTGTTTGTACTTTGGACTTTTGTCCGACGGACTTGTGTACACACGCTCGGAAAATCCGACAACAGACCGTTGTCTGCCGAAAATTTATAAACCTGCCATCCAACATTTGTCCGCGGAAAATCTGACAACAATTGTCCAATGGAGCGTACAAATGATCAGATTTTCCACCAACAGCCTGTAATCACACAATTCCCGTTGGAAAATCCGATCGTGTGTATGAGGCTTTAGTGTTGGTGAACCCTAACAATAAACCTCTCTTATTTGGTCCCCTTTAATCTTTAGCAGTGTGTATAAAAAAAAGTAAAGCTCAAAAATCCTTATAATAGATTTTAGTTCCATACACGCAAATGCATTAAGAACACTGCACAGTCTATTCCAAATCAAAACATGAAGAAAATGTTTGAAATGTATTACTTTACAAAAAGTTAACAAAAAAGAATTTTAGGCTTTTCCAAAAAATAGCAGTGTCTGAATTTTCTTTACAAACTCAAACATTTAATGTTTAAACTGAAACATGCTTTACCACTTTAATACAGGGCATTTTCACCCCCTTCTTTTCCCAGGTAAATTTTCAGTTTTCAGCGCTGTAACATTTTGAATGACAATTGCACTGTCATGCAGTACTGTACCCATATGAAATTTTTTACATTCCACAATTCCTCTGCATTTCTTGGTTTTACCTCAGAAACAGCATTTTTGATGTCACCCCACAAGTTTTATATTGGATTAAGGCCCGGGAATTGGGCTGGCCACTTCTCTTGTCTTGTTGAAACACCAATTTCAGGGGCATTTCCTCTTTGGCATAAGGCAACATGACCTCTTCAAGTATTTTGATGTATTCAAACTGATCCATGATCCCTGGTATGCAATAAATAGGGCCAACACCATAGTATGAGAAACATCCTCATATCATGATGCTTGCGCCACCATGCTTCACTGTCTTTACAGTATACTGTGGCTTGAATTCAGTGTTTGGGGGTCATCTGACCCAAAAGGAGCGGGGTGGGATCACATAGTCCTATTTGGTTTCTGTTGTTCTGATACAAAACAGTGAATGAGCAATGTCACCCTCAGACAAGATGTGTGTTACTGGAAGAATCACCAGGTCAAAATAAAGAGAAAGCAAGGAAAAAAGAAAACTAGCAATTTTACCACATCTAAGCACAGGTTAGCTGCAGCATATCATGTTTTTGTTCTGGGGTTTACATATGTTTTACATTTGTGTCATCCTCCTCTCTGTGCTGTGGGTGCCAGAACTGTCTAATGCCCCGTACACACGGTCGGACTTTGTTCGGACATTCCGACAACAAAATCCTAGGATTTTTTCCGACGGATGTTGGCTCAAACTTGTCTTGCATACACACGGTCACACAAAGTTGTCGGAAAATCCGATCGTTCTAAACACGGTGACGTAAAACACGTACGTCGGGACTATAAACGGGGCAGTGGCCAATAGCTTTCATCTCTTTATTTATTCTGAGCATGCGTGGCACTTTGTCCGTCGGATTTGTGTACACACGATTGGAATTTTCCGACAACAAAATCCGTTGTCGGAAAATTTTATCTCCTGCTCTCCAACTTTGTGTGTCGGAAAATCTGATGGAAAATGTCCGAGGGAGCCCACACACGGTCGGAATTTCCGACAACACGCTCCGGTCGGACATTTTCCATCGGAAAATCCTACCGTGTGTACGGGGCATTACTCCGAGTTAATGCATAGAAATGCAAATGAGGTAAAGAAGTTCTCATACATTTATGTATTTTATTTATGTATTTAATGAATGCCTGACGTTTTGCTTTTTTGATTAAAAGGGCTACTCTTGTTCCAGTATAGGCTGTGCTGAGCAAAGCTAGGGCAAGCAGAGTTTGGCAGTTTTCAGCTGCACATGTAATACTGTCAGCCTGATTCTTCGAATGTTATTATTTGGTCACTAAATTCCTTGGTGAAGGGACACACTCATGCACCTGTAGCGCTATCCCTGGAGGAGCTGCTGTATTGTTTGGGTACTCTACCCCTGTTTCAGTGATGGCCCACCCTGTATTTGGACCTAAGTAACACTGATACACCAGAAACTATTATATTGGCTCTATTAAGCCTTGTTGACTCAGGGCATAGCACCCGCACGCACCCACACACATGTCATATTGGGTGCAGCAGCCATATTTGTGCAGCTGCTGTGTTCCAATTGAAATCAATAGGTCTGCCTGCATGTGGATGCACTGAACACCTGTGCATTCCTATGCGGGTAAACACAGCTCTCACATGGGGTATGCATTGATACGCCCTATGTGAACAAGGCCTTCAAAAGCAAAAGACCTGAAAAGGAAATTTGGTTAGAGAAAAAGTGCAAACAACATGAGCACAAAATAGAATATTGCCATAGCCAAGAACAGACAGCAGTGTAATGAAAGTCAGACGTAGCATTAAAATGATCTACGGTATCTTGCAATACTATGCTCTAATTAGACCACTGGTCAGGATGAAACTAGCTACAGTCCTGCCAGTGTTGGGGCCCTTGTTTACTTGTGGTGGAGTACGCTCTTTCAACTGAGTAACTGCATAGTCCCCTTCTGGCAGAACTCCTCAGCAAACAGTAAAGGTAGCAACAATAATCACTTCAAAAAAATGTGAACACTTCAAAGGGGCCATCAGGCCTCTCACAAATTTTAAAGATCCTTTAGACTACTTCGGAACAGTATCGAATCTGTTCTGGAGGCTCTCTGCAGCTCTGTCTAACAGCAGCACATGGCCAAGGGATCTTGACACACTCTGCCCAGGCACAGTACAGTCCCCCAAGCTCTGCAGCAGCACTCCCAAGCCATCTTTCCAAGTTAACTGTAAGGCTGCCCCCGCTCACAGCCATTCCTGTCTGCTCAGAATCCCAGGTATATACCCTCTCTCTGTGGGTTCTGGCAGATCTTTCCCCTCTGTCTGGTGGTGGGTGAGGTAAACTCATGTTCAGTCCCCTGGCTGAAGCAGGAAACCAATGAGAGTCTTCTTCTGTGCTTTTGCAATGACCGTCAATCAACATCCCTTTCAGCATCTCCACTGTCCATGCGCTCTATCTCTGGGCAGGGAGAGCAACAATCTCCCTGATAACTATGACAAAATTCCCAGGTTAATCCTAGCATTTGCATCTCCATAGTTCTAGAAGGCTTATCTATGCCCTACAGCTACTTTAACCTTTAACCTTATATCTGCCACATCATGCTTTGAGCAGAGGAAAGAAAAATGCACTTTGTAAAATAACAAAATGCAAACAGTCTTTGCTTATTTATTATATTTTAGAAGGACTGACAGATGGGCACCAATAACACAAACCAGAGAAATAAGGTATGACAGGACACAAGAAACTCACTGAAATGTCAAAGTACTTGTGTTATGGGCAGATGTCCTGTGATATCCATGTCTATTTGGAGAAGGTGGTGTATTATTGTACAATAGATTTGGTTATGGAATTATAAAAGTTGGATGGATCAAAGGCATTTTCAGTCTAGGAAATAAGCACATCAATGTGTGTCTTTCTGCTAAAGTGGAAAATGAGATTATGGAAATGGCTCTGAGGATGCAGAACTGACAGCCTCAAATCTTCATCACCACTACAATTTAAAGCTGAACTACAGCCTTACCTCCTTTCAAAGTCGTACAGGCTCTTCTCCAGCTGGTAAAAGCAGCAGAATGATATTTTATCTAAGATCTGAAGCTAGATGATAAATGTATAACTAAAAGAGAAGAAATTGACAGAAGATGGCAACTACCGTATGTCTTCTACACCAGTGGTTCTCAACCTCAGTCCTCAAGTTCCCCCAACAGGCCATGTTTTGGGAATTTCTCTTAGATAAATTAGCTGTCCAAAATACCAAGCCATTGACTCTGATTTAAAACACCTGTGCAAGATAAAGGAAACCCTGCAAACATGGCCTGTTGTGGGTACTCGAGGACTGAGGTTGAGAGCCAATGTTCTACACCATCCATGGGAAATCATAACTACTTCTAATTATCAAAATTAACATTTTTATATTGTCTTCATGTGTTCCCCTTTTCCTTTTCAAACTCACCTAAAGAGGTGCTATAATATACACTATATTGTCAAAAGTATTGGGATGTCTGCCTTTACACGCACATGAACTTTTACCACTTTAGCCCCGGAAGGATTTTCCCCCTTAATGACTGGGCCATTTTTTGTGATGCAACACTGCGTCGCTTTAACTGACAATTTAGCGGTCATGCGATGCTGTACCCAAACAAAATTGATGTCCTTTTTTACCCACAAATAGAGCTTTCGTTTGGTGGTATTTGATCACCTCTGTCGTTATTATTTTTTGCGCTATAAACAAAAAAAGACCAACATTTAAAAAAAATATATATATATATTTTTTTTTACTTTCTGCTATAATACATATCCAAAAAAATATATAAAAAAAACAAATTTATTCATCATTTTAGGTCAATATATATTCTTCTACATATTTTTGGTAAAAAAAAAAAAAAAAAAATTGCAATAGGCATATATTGATTGGTTTGTACAAAAGTTATCGCATCTACAGGCAATGGAATAGAGTGGGAGACTTTTAACTTTTATTTATTTTGTAATTGTTTTTACTGGTAATGCTCCAATTCATCCCAAATGTGTTCTATCGGGTTTAGGTCAGGACTCTGTGCCACCCCCGAACTGTTCCCACAAAGTTGGGAGCATGAAATTGTCCAAAATGTCTTGGTATGCTGACGCCTTAAGAGTTCCCTTCACTGGAACCCAACCCCTGAATAACAACTCTGCACCATAATCCCTCCTTCACCAAATAATTTGGACCAGTGAACAAAGCAAGGTCCATAAAGACATGGATGAGCAAGTTTGGGGTGTAAGAACTTGACTGGCCTGCACAGAGTTGTGACCTCTACACGATAGTACACCTTTGGGATGAATTAGAGCAAAGACTGCAAGCCAGGCCTTCTCGTCCAACATCTGTAGTTGACCTCACAGATCCATTTCTGGAAGAATGATCAAACATTCCCATAGACACACTCCTAAACCTTGTGGACAGCCTTCCCAGAAGAGTTGAAGTTATTATAGCTGCGAAGGGTGGGTCAACTCAATATTGAACCCTATGGACGAAGACTGGGATGCCATTAAAGTTAATGTGCGAGTAAAGGCAAGTGTCCCAATACTTTTGACAATATCGTGTATGTATGACATGTACAAAGTTATCACAGTATTACCAGTGGGAGATTTAGGTTCATATTAAAGGTTATCTTGTCATGCTAACCAAAACTTAAAAAAAAAACCTGGCTGGAGTTTCACTTTAATGAAAATCATTTTAACCACAGTGACAGAAGCATGAAATGTTGGTGCAAGTGTACTGGACAGAAGCCATGGGCAGAAAAGCGACGATTCAAATGCTTTCGCGTCAGGAAGGAAACGACTGAGGATGAGCCACGTTTGGGTCAGCCATCGACAAGCAGAACCCAAAATATGAGTGCATCAAATGCTGGCACAAGATCGGTGACTGACTCTACGACTGATGGTGGAGGAATTGGAATCTGGATTTTTTTTTTTTTTACATATTATGATTGCTTATAGCAGTGAATTTCATTGTTATAAGCAACCATTTTTACTGAATGAAATAGATTCATTCAGTGTTAACTATTGTGGTTCGTTATGATTGGCCACAGCTAAACACATGTTACAGATGGGCTGTGATTGGCTCTGTCTGTACCATGTGATCACTGTGACTAATCACAGATATTAACACAATAGAATAAAATGAATGACATGAATCAAAGCCATTCATTGTTTACAATTGTCATGTGATCTGTTGTAATCGGTCACAGAGATCACATGGTACCAGCAGCGGCCGGTATACTGAGCAGTCAAAAAATTGTGGCATTTGCTTAACGTAACACAAGCCTTTAATTCTTTGGAATACTCCTAAATGTTCCAAAGAAATGAAGAGAAATTGACAAAACATTACAGGTTATTTTCATTTAATAAGTGCCCCTTATGGAAAATAAATCTAACATTTAATTGAATGTGAGATTGAAAAAAGTAAATTCATAGCACAATTGTTTGTATTGTTAAATCGGTACAAACAAATCTGAAAAAATAAAAAGTTAGGGTGGCCATAAACAAACTAATCCATTTATGGTTACCTTAGGGTGCAATATCATGTTCAATGTAAGATGTTACAACTTTTTGGAAAGTCCCTTTGAATTGTGCCTGTGAAGTTAACCATGCCTCTGTTTTAGCTGGGTGTCTGATGAGCCTCACAGGCCTAGTTTTACAGAGGATAGAAACATGACTCTCTGTCTATTGTTCTTGTGATGTCAACACCTTACTAAAGCCTGGTACACACTATTTTTATTTTATTTTTTTTAACCCGCTGGGTTGAATGAAAAAAAAACCTGTCAGCTCTGGTCAGAGCCGCTGTACTAACCATGCAAAGTTAGTATAGGGATCTCCCCTGCTGAGCTGTTGTGTTCTCACAGGGGGACGCCTGCCCCCCCCACCAGAACATTCCAATCAGCGCTCTCTCCCATTGGCTGAGAGCGCTGATCGGGAGTAGGTCCACTTTGGGTGGCATACACATGGGCCGAATGTCGGCTGGTTTTTTTTTGAATCAGCAGATGTTTCCCGACATTCAGCCCATGTGTACAGGACTTAATGCTAGCCTGAGTTTTACATGAAAAGAGAAACATACATATAATGAAATGGTCAATATCCATCCATCTTCTGCATTACATCCATTCATTGCACCTTTTTTTTTTTCACAGGTTGTAGGAAAGAAATTTGCACGATTCCCCCATCAACACAGACAGTGCTGACAGGGGAATCCCTCCTGCCGAACAATTGTCAGCTCCCAGTGGAAGGTGCAAGGGAAGCCAGCTGCAAGAAAATCCGGCAGGCTGGTTGTATCCAAGTTGATCGATTTATCAACTTGGTACATTCAGCCTGCCCATTAACAGTTCGAATCTCGGCCGGTTCAGCAGGAACTGGCCAGGATTTGAACCGTGTATGGCTGACCTAACTTAAAGTGAAAGGGTAGAAAAAATTCTAGGAGCAATGCAGACTTCTCCAAAAATTCCTTCAAGCTGCAGCAAATAGATTGCATGTAATAAATCCAAGGAGCCAGCTGCTTGGCAAATGGGTCTTCCATTGATTTTACGAAAAGTGCTGTAGTACTGCCAGTAAGGATTCTGTGAACATATAGTAAATATATAGTAAATATAGATCAGCATTTGCATGGATATTTTAATTTCTTCATCTGAAAAATCCTCGGACTCAAGATGGGAACAAACAGCATGCAGACTTATTCCACTGACTTAAAACTTTGATCCAAGTCTGAAAAGATGGCATCCATTGTTGGAAAGAACACAATATCTTTGAAGACATTTTCAGTGTCCAGAGCTTTAAAATTTCTGTCAACCTTCCTTTGATAAAGCTGATAAATATTCAGTATTTTCTTGGGAGGCTCCATGAAATCAGCAAACACTTTAGCTTCAGACAGTAGAGCTCCCAAGGGAACTTTTTTTTTCTTTTCTTTAGAAAAAGCTATGATATTCGCAGCATATACAGTATCTTGCAAAAGTATTCACCCTCCTTGGCATCATTTAATTTACAGAACATGCCCAAAACTTTGAAGATTTTTTTTTTTTATTGTGAAGCAAACAACAAATAGAAAAAATAACAGAAAAAGTCAATGTGCATAACTATTCACCCCCCTAAAGTCAATACTTTGTAGAGCCACCTTTTGCAGCTATCACAGCTCCAAGTCGCTTTGGATAAGTCTCTATGAGCTTGCCACATCTTTACACTGGGATTTTTTCCCATTCCTCTTTGCAAAACTGCTCCAGCTCCTTTAAGTTGGATGGTTTACACTTGTGACCAGCAATCTTTAAGTCTGACCACATATTTTCTATTGGATTGAGGTCTGGGCTTTGACTAGGCCATTCCAACACATTTACATGTTTCCCCTTAAACCACTCAAGTATTGCTTTAGCAGTGTGTTTGGGGCCATTGTCCTGCTGGAAGGCGAACCTCTGTCCTAGCCTCAAATCACACACAGAGTGGTACAGGTTTTGCTCAATAATATCCCTGTATTTAGCACCATCCATCTTTCCCTCAACCCTGACCAGTTTCCCAGTCCCGACTACTGAAAAACATCTCCACAGCATGATGCTGCCACCACCTTGTTTCACTGTGGGGATGGTGTTCTTTGGGTGATGTGATGTGTTGGGTTTGCGCCAAACAAAGCATTTTCTTTGATGACCAAAAAGTTCAATTTTAGTCTTATCAGACCAGAGCACCTTCCTCCATACATTTTGGGAGTCTCCAACATGCCTTTTCACAAACTCAAAACGTGCCATTTTGTTTTGTGCTGAAAGTAATGGCTTTCTTCTGGCCACTCTGCCACAAAGCCCAACTCTGTGGAGCGTACGGCTTATTGTCGTCCTATGTACAGATACTCCAGTCTCTGCTGTGGAATGCTGCAGCTCCTCCAGGGTTACCTTAGGTCTCTGTGCTGCCTCTCTGATTAATGCCCTCCTTGCCCGGTCAGTGAGTTTTGGTGTGCGGCTGTCTCTTGGCAGGTTTGCTGTTGTGCCATGTTCTTTCCATTTGGCTATGATAGATTTGATGGTGCTCCTAAGGATCATCAAAGATTTGGATATTTTTTTATAACCTAATCCTGAGTTGTACTTCTCAACAACATTACTTACTTGTTTGGAGAGTTCCTTGGTCTTTATGGCAGTGTTTGGTTAGTGGTCCCTCTTGCTTAGGTGTTGCAGCCTCTGGGGCCTTTCAAAAAGCTGTGTATATGTAATGACAGATCATGTGACACCTTGAGTGCACACAGGTGGACATCATTTCACTAATTATGTGACTTCGGAAGGTAATTGGTTTCACCAGAGCTTTTTATGGGCTTCATAACAAAGGGGGTGAATACATATGCACATGCCAATCATCAGTTTTTTATTTCTGAAAAATAGTTTTATGTACCGTATTTTTCGCTCCATAAGATGCACTTTTCCCCTCCCAAAAAAAGGGGGAAAATGTCTCTGCGTCTTATTGAGCGAATACTGACCAGGCACCGCTGCTGCCGAGCAGTATGGCTGCATAGATCCAGAGCTCCGCTCTGCACAAGGGAATCGGCTTCAACATCACAGCCAGGACCTCTCCAGCAGCGATCCATCTAGCCTCCTGGCATGCTCATACCCTGCTGACCGTCCGGACATGTGGAGATGCCACCACGATCCGCCGGCGGTGAAAAAATGATCGCTTTCTACCCGACCATGCAGGGCGGGCTTCACCAAAATGGCAGTGGGAGTAACAATGCACCGCCACCTGCTGGACCTCTAGAGACTTCCTACTCGGCTCCAGCAGCAAGCGCAGGCTCAGAAGAACCTGTCATTACAGGTGAGCAAACTTCAACCCTGCCCTGGAGGTTAACCCCTTATCTCCCTCCACAAGCAAGTGAAATCAAGGACCTGCATAGATTCTGGGGAGCCAGATGTATCTTCTCCTCTTATGGATGTGGCAGACTCCTCTCCTTCACAGCACCCTCCTGCCACTCTCCCAGACCCCACTGCACAGTTTACAACTACAGGCCAGCCCAGCTAAGATGCGTCACTATGAAAGACATGCCCATGTCACTGAGGGCCTCTATACAAGCATACGGCGGTGGAATGCACCTCATCCTGTCAGTGCGAGCCAGGTGGCTATCGTTTCCTCAGTCTGCAATTTTAGTACACCAAAATTATTTTAGTACACTATTTGGTTCAGAATATTTTTTCCTGTTTTCCTCCTCTAAAACCTAGGTGCGTCTTATGGTCAGGTGCGTCTTATGGAGCGAAAAATACGGTATATATTTTTCTAATTTTACTTCACCAACTCAGACTTTTGTGTTCTGATCCATCACATATAATTCAGATTAAAAAAACATTGAACTAAAGTCTGTAATGTATCAAAATAGGTAAAAAACCAAGGGGGGGGGGGGGGTGAATACTTTTGCAAGGCATTGTATGTCAATAGATACAGACTTTGACCAAAGGATTTTATTCCACTCCTGAAAACTTTGCAGGATCTTGACCCAGAATATAGCCAGAACAATTGTACAATTGTAAGTAATCTGATAGCTCTCCCACAGAGTGTGCAGCATTTGTCATTTTTTTATTTTCAAGCACTCTTTCCAAAGCGTTTAAAATACTTGGAAGATTTTGTGTGATTGGCTGAACTGCTTCAATTGTGGAACTCCATCTTCTTCATGAAATGTGTTCCATCTCTTAGGACTGTTGCTGGATAGAATATGCAGCCTATTTATACTTCAAAGGTGGTCTTCATTTCAGAGAAGCTTGAAGCTCCATGTACACCAATTTAAATAATGCACTGCACGCAGCCAACATACTTTATACTACTGCTGAATTTTGGATCTTACACCTCTATTCCTGACACGTTGACTCCATTATCACAGCCTTGACCTCTACAGTATTTGGCACCGATGCCATGTTCACACAATCTTGAGAGCATCATTTTGGAAATTTCTTCACTATTCTACTCCAAGAAATCAAAGAATTCCAGGAACCTTTCTTGAATGCACCATTTTTCTTTCACTGCACATATCGCAGAATAATAACATTCTGTTCTAAGTGTAATATATAAGGTGTTGCATCAAAAATCATAGACAAAAATATGATTCTTGCCTTTCAGCTAGTATGGCATCCAAAACATAGTATGCACATATATTGATGAATTTGTTTTGTGTGGATGATAATAGAAAATGTGCAAGTAGGTTTCTTTTTCTTGCCTGTGTTCTACTTTCTTCAAGAGGTTCCCGAGTACATTATCATAATTTGAGACAAGTTTGAGAACTCCAAGAAAGTTACAATTATTAATGCCTCCAATTGTTCGAAAGCCTCTCCCCTATAACCCTGACCTGGTGGTTGCTGGGTCTGCAGGCCTTTACCAAAAACGGGCCCCTCAGACACTGCCTCTATTTGAATGAGTAAGAAGTACATAATACCCTTAGTCATTCACACACATAAAAAGTAAACAGTAAATAAACAAATTTACATTTTTTCACAAGTCTTTCATTAAAAAAAAAAAATCTTTGTGAAGCCATTCTCATCCATATCATCTAGGAATGCAGATCCACGTCAGTATCTGGGGACTCACAACGGTTTGGCTTATTTCTATCTATATAATAAATAAGACTCAAACCCAAACCAACCAGCATTTCTTTTTTATTGGAGTATTTTTTACTGTGGGTACCTCAGCATACCTTTTGAGGTAGATGCTCACTATTTATTAAAAACAACACAAGCGCAGTGTGTTCAACGCTCAACAGTAATTATAAAGAGGTGCAAAAAGGAAATGGATAAATCTGCTCTATAAAAATAAAACTTGATTAAGAATCAGATGTGATCAACTGCTAAACTAATTCATTTAATAGGACAGATCAGTTAAAGACTTGGAGTGTTTTTTCATAGAACCAGCCAAGTCCGAGATCTCCCTCCACCTGATGGACTGCAGAGATTGGTGCAGAGATTCTTCAGATCTCACAGTGGACAATCGCTTATCTAGCTCTTCTATTCTTGATGAAATGTGGAGTAACTCGGTCTTCTTGCTTGCTATCTAAAGAAAATGAAAAAAAGAAAAAAGGAATATATTATCATTAGTAGTAGTACTAGTCATAGTAGCAGTATTACATCAACAGTAACAGCATTATTTCTGTTATTTCTATTATCTGTTCTAGACTTTCCCCGACCATCTCTTGGAATCAAGTCATAATTTACATAAGTAATTTTGTAGTCACCACTGAGGGAATACAACAGTATTTATCTCAGAATTGGTTTATTCCATTTGGTGACTTCACAATTTCACAGATAAGCTTCTGAAAACCAGAATTACTAAACTTGCCACCAGCTTCAGATCAGATCAGATTTAATTTAGGTAATTTCAAATAGTGTCAGTTAATTGTCCCACTCCTATCTCCCAACTTCCATTACATTAATTTTTATTTAATATTTATAGCCTGGCTTTTGTTGGATGAAAATTATGAAATATAGGGGATCATTAGACATTTTTAGAAATTTCTGGATTTGTTTATGAAGGAACCCTAAAACATGATTTGTCTTTTTATTAAAGATAACCCTTTGCTAGACAATTCATTTAGACAACAATCTTACCATAAAGTTATACTGTATGTGCATTTAATATAGTTTATGATTTTTTTTTTAACCTGTAAAAACATCTCGTATAGATATCCAAAAGCCCTGAGATTGCTGCTAGGTGCCACCATGCTGGATGTGAAGTCAGCAGTTCCAGCAGAATCAGAGCTGTCACTCAAGTGACAATCTATTGTATTGCTCTTTGCTTCTCCCCAGGCTGCTACATAAAAGATTTTGTAGGGAAGTGGGGAGAGGGGCAAAAGTGTTGGGCCAGCACAGAGAGTGATTAGACACTTGTAAAAGAGGAGAGGGCTATGCAAGGAGGAAGGGGCTGTGCTAGGGAAATTCATTTTCTAAAGTAGTCAAATTTGCAATTAAGTTCAGAGGAACACTGCAAGTCTGTGATTTTTTGATGAAAAGAAAAAAAAGGGTGCACGTAATCCCTTTCAAATACATAATTTTTTCTGTGCGTTTACCTGAGATGTTTTTGGTTGATAACAAGTCTATTTATGTTTTAATAACGGAGACAGTCCTATTAAAGGAACATCACACATTCTATACACATTTGTAGGTGTTCCACTCAATTTAGATGTTGTTAGCATCAGCCATTTAATTTACAAAAGAAATCAGTCCATTATGGTATCTGCTCTTCACAGCAAAGTATTTTTTTCTGAGATTTCAGAAGAAAAGTTGTTGAAGTTCATATGACTGGAAAGGGTTATAAAGGACGTCTAAATAGATGTAATGCCATCAGGCTGGAGAAATAGTTTATGTCGTAAATTTAGCACTGTTTTGATTCAACCTAAAGGTGGGCACCCTACATTAGAGGGTTACAACTAGGTATCTGCAGATATCTATGTTCATTAAGAAAACAGCTGTGGACCACAGAAAAAAAATAAGTACTCCAAAAAATTCTGCTTATCTGAAGTTTTCTATAGGTCACCCGGGTGTTTCACATTTCTACTAGGGTAATGTTCTGTAGATATATGAGATAAAAGACAAATTTTGGATCAATGTTTGGGATGGGGAAATTTTCCAATTATTTTGTTTTTTGGAATAAGGTTTCAAATTTGTGCAACCAAAACTTAACAGTGAATCTCATTGAGGCCATTTAAAATATTGTACAACAGATCTAAAAGCTATAGGAAATTTACACTACGAAAAAAAAACTCTTTAAAAAATGAAGATACATTTGATTGCTCTTAGCCTTCATGTTTCTGAGATGGTGCTTTGTTGAGAATATGTATTGGGACTGTTATGGTATATTATGCTGTGCATGTATTGATATATCTTTTCGTTATGTAAAAAGCCTATTTTTTTACATACGCTTATGTTGAGCGTTATGCTTATTGTACCAATTGTTATATCTTTGACAATAAAAAGAGTTAAAAAATATATAAAATAAAGCTAAAGCCCTCAACATAGGGCAGATTGGTTAGAGACCCAATAATCCTTTTTAGGACTACTTTTTTGTATGTTTCAGCACCAACTGTAGTTGCTGTAACTGTAGTTGCTGTTTAGCTGCTGGTGGGCCCCCCTTTGCAGTCTTATTGTTTTGTTACCGTTTATTTTGCATTTATTATTTGACCTACTCAAGAAGCTTAGATATTGTCCTGTTTCTTTTCACAAATGTAATTGATATACTGAACTGTATTTTATTTGTAGAAAACATACTTGCTTTATTTGTGCCTGCATAATTAAACTGCCACCTTGTTGTTTGTCGGCTGTCCTGAAGTATCTGGGACAGCATGCATTTATTTTTAGTATTACAAAACACCTTTCTTTTGGCTAAGTCTTTCCCCTCTTCAATAACCTCACAAAACTGCCCTGCTTCTGGTCAATTTTTTAAGTGTTTCTGAGATATGACACTTGAGTTTTAGTTTACAAAGGACTTGCCTTGTTTATGTTTACACGTTTTAGTCTATTTTACCTGGACACTTTTATGCACTAATGCACTGATGCTGGACAATTTTTACTAAACCGTGTACCTCTGATATTTTGGAAAAATCTGGTATAAAGGGATATGGTGCTGGATTGTGGTGCACCTGAGATGAGGGTGGGCAGTGTTTTGGGTGCATGCTGTTTCTTAGTTTTGTTTTTCAAAGGATGCTGTGAAAAAAGTTAGTTCTTAAAAGGATTATTGCTAACAACTGCCCAATTCACTATAATCTTCCCAAGTTGTCAATTGAAGAGCTAGCTATCAAGTAGTTGTTACAGACAGATGTTGGTCCTTGAAAAGATTTTTGGGTGTAGAGATCTGTGTACACAGACAAGGCATATACGAAAATGTACCTAGCATTGCGTTTCAAAGATCTCAAGTATAGTTTTTTAAAGTAGATATAAACAGAAACACTAAAATCTCATAAAACATTTTGAAAATATGATAATATCACTTGGAAAGCCTATTTTTATTTTAACTGCTAGCTTTCATGAAAATAACAGCTGGTGGTATTATTATAAAAGGTTATGGGGTGTTATGGGGTAGCATCTCCCACAATCTCCTGCTTATAAATTACACTGCCATACGCTCTCCCAAAGGAAGCTTCTGTGCTGATGCACGTTACATAGGCACATTCCACTGTTGTCACAATTGAAACATTTTTTTTGCAGACTACAGCAATTAGAAAATATGCACTGTCAATAACACATGCAGCCTGTTATCACTGTAGTGCAAAGGAACAGGTTTTTAAAAGGATGCAGGACATCAGCTGCATTCAGATGTGATGAACTATGAAACAAAAGCAAAAAACACTTCCATCACCCCAATTTTCTAAGATACACATGATTTTGATACCTACAAGATATTCAAAAATGGTTTACATCCACTTAAAGAGACCTGCTAGTGCCTACAAGCCACACACTAATATCTCCCTATACCATTTGTTAGCAACATTCCACATGACTTCCCTGTCACAGATAAAGCTCTTTAAATATGGTTGGTCTGAACTTACCCTCTAATTATGAGAGGTCAGCTGGTTTAGAATGGTCAATAAGGGTCTTTGAATAAGCCAGACCTAAGTTATTATTATTATTATACAGGATTTATATAGCGCCAACAGTTTATGCAGCGCTTTACAATATAAAAGGGAGACAATACAGTTATAATACAATAAAATACAAGAGGATTAAGAGAGCCCTGCTCAGAAGAGCTTACAATCTAATAGGGTGGGGCAGGTGGTACAAAAGGTTGTAACTGTGGGGAATGAGCTGATGGAAGTGGTAAAAGATTAGTTAGTAAGTTCAAAAGCCAGGCAGTGTATTATAGTTACAAAGCATTCAGTTTGGTGAATTCCAGCATTAATTTTCCAGAACCTTAAATCTTTAACACTGGAAGATCTCATCACAGCTCAGAAATATGATGGGGTATAATGATGTGGGCTGATGTGGGCTCCCTTCCCCAACGGCTGGAAAACTTGCAACCTCAGGAATGAATTTTAGGATGTTTGTCTATAAGACCCCTTTCACACTGAGGTGGTTTTCAGGTGCTTTTGCGCTAAAAATAGCGCCTGAAAAGCACCTGAAAACTGCCTCCTATTCATTTCAATGGAAGCTTTCACACTGTGAAGGTGCACTTGAGGGGCGGTGAAAAAGGTCCTGCAAGCAGCATCTTTGGGGCATGTTTGGAGCGCTTTAAAAAGCGCCTAAAAAATGCCCCTGCCCAGTGAAATGAATGGGCAGTGCTTCCAATACATCTTAAAAGCGCTTCAAAACCGCTGAAAAACAGCTCTATTTTCATTTTTTTTAAAAGGTCACGTGACCTTAAAAAAGCACACCACTAGTGACGCAAAAGAGCAGCAAAGACTACCAGCATTTTATCAGCAGTTTTTGCAGCGCTTCACTGTGAAAGGGGTCTAACTCAGAGGAAGTCGTGTCAGGTTACATGGCAATGTTAACTGCCCCTCCCTCCTTGTCTGTGTCCCTGCTGAAGCCTGAGATTGTGTAGACCAGCCGTTGCCACAATTAACTGAGCATGGTACAGTTTCAGTTCTTATTTAACCTGTTAATTTTCATCCTTGTTCTCATCTGTGCAGCCCATATGACTATAGAGTCACACATGTGGGCACATACACCCTCCCCCCCTCCCTCCTCCTCTCCCATGCCAACTAAACATCTAAACACTATGAGGGGGAGATATTATATGTTGATTGATGGAGAAATCACCTCCTTTATATTATAAGCACATACACACAACAGACACAGCCTGGTTTTATTTGATATTAAATATGTATTTTTCCATTGTATTTCGAAGGTCCCTTTTTTTATTTTGAATATGTGACCAACAGCAGAGGACTAGAAGCACCTCCCGCCGGTGTTTCCTTGCAGACAGGCTGGGAAAAAGCTCGGTCATATGACACCTGTATATCGATTTTGAATAAAGGTACTTCGATTTTTTTTTTAAATGAAATAAATACAGTGCCATTATCCACATATATAAAGAGAAGCAATAATGTAAATTCAACTGTGTGTGTTTAGTATCACTTTAAGGCTTGATGTACACGAAAACATTAAAATACTCCCATCTATGCTGGATCTTTCTGCCAGGAGCTTGCAGAAAAATCCAGCACAAAATGCTTGTTTGGTCATGTAATTATGCACGTTTACATGCGTATGGCGTTTAGAAGTGCGTGAGCATAAACTCTATTGGCTAGAATATTCATTTATCCTGGCCATCGGTATTAACTTATGCACATCCATGCAGCTTCATGCTTGTATAGGAGTACATTTTGCCAGTAAAGCCAGCTATAAATGATACAATTTACTTTCCTGCAACCACAGTCAGAATTAATGGGGGAATCCCTCCCGTGGAGCTATTGTGTTCCCATGGTGGAAGGGGCGTGGAGAGCTGTTTTGCTTTCTGTCTATTTTAAAGGTGCTTGCGGTAAAAGCCAAGGTAGCTTAGACTTCTGTAGTGTATCAATGCTTTTACTAAACAGAAAAGCTGCACATACAACTGAAAACACAATTCATAGCTTACAAAATATGCCTACAACATGCACAAGCCTTTCTAGCAAAATAAGCATGTACAATATGTATGCAATAAGTAATCTAAACAGTTCCTCAACTTAGAGGTGAAATCAAGATGTAATGTCCTTCATGGTTCATTGGTCAAAGTCCAACTCAAAATTCTCCAAAGTCCTCTAGCTTGAAGCAGCCATGTCTTGCCATTTATTAATAGGGTTACATAATCTATACAAAGTACACACCAGACAATATTTACAACACAATGTACAGTGTAGGTCTCCTGGCTTACATGGTATTTACAAATTACCCACGACACCCATATTTACAGTACAGTATAAAATACAAGTATATTAGATTACCTGTTAATTTCAGGTCAGCCCATGGTGACTGCTGTCTGTTCCCACACCAAAGAGTGAGTTAGCTTGGTCACAAAGCATTATATCCCCCCCCCTCCTTTCTGTAGTATGGCTAATATAATTCTCCCTAACTGGTCACTGTACCTAGTAAATGTATTTTGGGCACAGCCTGATTGGATGAGTCAAAGAAGGCTGTTGTTTACTACCCAGGGAAGATGTTATCAGGGAGAACAAAAGGCCAACCTTTGAAGTTGAACTAATTACAATAACACCAACACAACACTCAGTATTTTAAATATATTTCCCTCTAACTGAAATATATTTCTAATTGCAATATTTTACAGCGATTAATGGAGATTTCACATAATCCCATAAGGCAACACCCCTTTGTCTTCCAAAACACAACTTCTTTGTCTGACCACATGCTTCTTTCAAAACCTAAGCCCCTCCCCTCAACTTCTGCTTACATCACATCCTGTCCTCTGCTCAGCTTCTAAACCCATCCCACTTGATTATTTACATATCAATGGGGAGCTTGTAAGCTTAGCTTGTAACAACACATGGACTTAAAATCTAACTCCATATTATTGCTATAAAATCACTACAAATAGCCATGGCAACACAAGAGCCCTCCCTGCCAGGAGAACACAGTGATAATTGCTAGCGGCCATAGCCTCTGGCAATACTTACATCCTAAAAATCTGTCACGCTGGTTGTACCCAAGTCGTTCACTGATATACAATCAGCCTGCCCATACATGGTTTGAATCTTGGCTGGTCCCTTCTGAACTGGCCGAGATTTGAACTTCGGCTTTTGGCAGCCAATATGTGGTGCGAATTTCTTTCCTGTAAACACGATTCCCCCATCAACACAGACAGTGCTGACAGGGGAATCAGCAATTGTCTTCTCCCGGTAGGGGGGTAGGCAAGGAAAGCCATCCCCGCCGGGAGAAGATGATTATTGCTAGCGGCTATAGCAGCCACTAGCGATAATCGCAAGAGAGCCCGGCAGGCTGGTTGTACCTAAGTTGATCGATCAATCAACTTGGTGCATTCAGCCTGCCCATTAACTGCTCAAATTTAATCCGGTTCCTGCTGAACCGGCCGAGATCTGAAACTTTCTAAACTTTTCTAAAACTACCCAGAAAACTCAGCAGCTACGCTACAATAAAAAAAGTCTTGCTTACCTTAATCTGAACCTTTTGTAACCTATTGCAGCCATGATCCACTGAGTACAACATAGGGTCAATGGAGGTTTACTTCATTAGGGTGGTGCTGTGCAACTTCCTCTCTGCTTGCTTTCCATATCACTGATCAAACTTCCAAAGCAGCTTCTGCTAAACACATGATTTATACTGCTTGGTACTGTCTAATATCCTACTGCATGTAAACACCTTGTGAAAGAAACCACTGATTACAGTCTCTAATTAGTGTCAGTTTTATATTTTGGCAGAGAATCTGTTTTCTCCAAAGATTTTGTCAAATGCATACGGTGTGTATGATAACCCCTACGCACACAAAAAGGCTTAAGAACAAACTGTTTCTCTGCTACTTGATGCACAATTTCCAGGGAAAAAAATGCACACTTTAGTTATATATCTATTAGTACAATATTCATTATAGCTTAGGGCCCTCTCCACAGGGCAGCCATCAGAAATTTTACACAGCTTTGTAAGGTCTGTGCCCTCCCAAGCCTGACCACCAACATTCCCCAGGTTTTACCCTTGGGCCACCCCACCGAATCCACACACCATCCACCTCACCTGTATGCACTCAGCCCCCCGGCAATCCTGTATATATGTCAGCCCCCCCCAATCCTGTATATATGCCAGCCCCCTCACACCTGTATATATGTCAGCCCTACCCCACACACACCTGTATATATGTCAGCCAGCCCCCCCTCACAACTGTATATATGTCAGCCCCCCTCACACCTGTATATATGCCAGCCCCCCTCACACCTGTATATATGCCAGCCCCCTCACATCTGTATATATGTCAGCCCCCACCTGTATATATGCCAGCCAGCCCCCCACCTGTATATATGCCAGAAACCCTCACACCTGTATATATGGCAGGCCCCAACACCTGTATATATGCCAGCCCCTTCACACCTGTATATATGTCAGCCCCCCTCCCCAACACCTGTATATATGCCAGCTCCCTCGTACCTGTATACATGTCAGCCCCCCAACACCTGTATATATATATGCCAGCCCCCCTCACACCTGTATATATGCCAGCCCCCCTCACACCTGTATATATGTCAGCCCCTGTAAGAGTCCAGGGCTTACTACACATGCACCAATGGTGCGTTGCCGCAAGAGGAAATCCGTGCCAACTGAGCATGCACCAAAGACGCCTCAGTGCACCAACCCGCACCTGTGCAGAAGACCTGATGGAAAAAGGCGGGAAAAATGCACAGGAGGTGCACAGGAAGTGACCTCAACCTGATGGAAAAAGGTGGAAAAATGCCCTGGAGGCGCACAGGAACTGACCTCAAACTTCCCTTTATAAGCCCAGCCCAGACACTGCCAAATTGCTGGATTATCTTCAGTCCCCCCTGCTAATGTATGATCTGTCTGAACTTGTTGTAACTTGGAAACCTATTTGACTACTCTTGATTGCTGCTTGCCATTGACCTCGGATTTGTACCTTGACCATTCTACTTCTTTGCCCCTTTTTGTACTCAGCTGCCAGATTGGAACCGTCCCCGGCTTGGATCTCAACCATTCTTCTGATTAACCCTTTTATACTTGGTTGCCAAACTGGACTTGACCTCAGCTCGGATCTCGGACTAAGGCTTGCACAGCGCTCCACACCCCTGGCACCCAGGCCACTTGGTGTCCACCAAGTCTCTGTCTCCATCTCCAGAGGCTTCAAGGACCCGAGGTGCAAGGGAGGCCTCACCACTACTTCAGTCTCAACTCAGGTATGTGGCCCTCATGACAGAATAATCCAGCCATGTCTGAGACTGAGGGGAGTGCTTCCATCTTCGAGGCCCTGTGCTAACAAGTAGCCTCTGTGTCTCAGGTCCTGACATCCGTACAAGAGGGGTACTTTCAACTGGATGGTCGACTGACTGCAATGGCCAATACCTCAGTTCTGAGCCCTGCAGAACCACCTGGTATGGCTATGGAGCAGCCCATCTCTACTCCAGCTCCTGAATCACGGGTTCCTATGCCGGTACCCTTTTCAGGGGTTCGCCACAAGTTCCAGGCTTTCAGGAACGCCTGTCGGCTATACTTTACCTTACAGCCTAGGACCTTCTCTTCAGAGGATACAAAGGCCGGGTTTGTAGTAGCCTTACTTACAGAAGAACCTCAGGCATGGGCTCATCAGCTATTGGAAAGGGAGAGTCCTATACTGCATTTACTGTCTTCTTTCTTTGAGGCCATGGCAATGCTCTATGATGACCCACAACGAACCACCACGGCTGAAACAGTGTTGACCTCTCTACAACAGAGGAAACGCCCTGTTGAGGACTACGTAACAGAATTCCGCAAGTGGGCTGCAGACACTGCATGGAACGATGCTGCCTTGCGCCATCAGTTTCACTTAAGCCTGTCTGAGCCCCTCAAAGACGAATTAGCAAGAGTGGGGCTCCCTGATACATTGGAACCTACAATTCAGTTGGCTATCCAGCTTGATCGCAGACTCAGATAATGTTGCAGGGAATGATCCGGTATGGCCCATCCCACATGGATGCTCCCACAAGTACCTATGGCTCCACACCTGAGAACCCCTGAGACCCACGCATCAACCCCAATTCATGACACAGAACTGATGCAACTCGGCTTAGTTCGTGCACCCCTCACACCCGAAGAGCGACAACGCCGCCGTCTAAACAATCTATGCCTGTGTTGTGGTGGAGCGGGTCACTTTCTTCAGGGATGTCCCATTAGGCCGAGTAAGTGGTTCAAACCCCCATCTGTTTTGCCGTACGTTGTTAAATTCTCACTTCTCTGCCCCTCTTTGCAGATACCGGGACGGATAATCCGAGTAACATCCATTATTGACTCTGGGGCTTGCAGCTGCTTTATTGACATCCACTTCTCCAAAAAGTATGGAATCCCACTATGCAAGAAGCCCTAGCCATTTACCGTTCATTTGGAAGATGGCTCCACACCAACCTCAGGTCCAATAACCCATGAGACCACCCTCATATTGGCCACCGCTGAAGCAGACCATCGGGAATATCTTCGGATGGATGTAATTTCTTCCCCCATTTTTCCGGTTATTTTGGGGTTACCGTGGCTTCGACAGCACCAGCCACAGATTGATTGGTCCACTGAAGTTGTATCTTTCGACTCACACTATTGCTTACACCACTGTTCCCACGACCCTGTTTGACATTTCAACCCCTTTCTACAGATGACAACACTCTTCTTCCCCAGGTTTACAGAGACTTCCTGGATGTCTTCGACAAGAAGGGGGCTGAATCCCTACCACCTCACCGGCCGTATGATTGGCCCATTGAGCTTCTTCCTGGTTCTGCAATACCATTTGGGAGGATCTTCCCACTCTCTGAGCCTGAATTAGAAGTCCTATGAAAATACATTGATGACAATCTTATGAAAGGGTTCATCCGGCCCTCTACCTCTCCTGCTGGTGCTGGACTCTTCTTTGTGGAAAACAAGGACCATTCTTTAAGACCATGTATCGACTACAGAGAATTGAACAGTATCACAATCAAGAATCGATACCCGTTGCCTCTAGTCCCTGAGCTCATTCAGAGGTTCCACATCGCCAAGGTCTTCTCAAAATTGGACCTACGGGGGGCCTACAATTTAATACGGATAAGAGAGGAAGATGAATGGAAAATGGCCTTTCGTACTAGGTTTGGCCATTTTGAGTATCTGGTCATGCCATTTGGGCTGTGTAACGCCCCAGCAACTTTCCAACACTTGGTGAACGATATATTTTGGGATTTTCTTGACCTCTTTATGATAGTGTACTTAGATGACATCCTTGTTTTTTCACCTTCCCTCGAGGCACATCACATCCACATGCGAGTCCTTTTCCGCCTCTGAGCCCATAAACTCTATGCCAAGCTTTAAAAAATGTAAGTTTGAGAAAGATACTATACAATTCCTTGGCCTCATACATTTCACAAGACAAGAATAGGGAAGAAATATAGGGAATGGAATAAGGGATCCCCCCCCCCCCCCCCCATGGTAGGAGTTTTTTTTTTTTTATCTCCCATTTCCCTCTTAAATGGTCCTTTGGATCAAATGAGATTTTTTTTTGAAAGTGGACAACATATAAAATGTTATGTTAATGTGAAAATTTATATGAATAAGAATATTTGGGGATGTTGAAAATATAACAACGATGTTAAAGGAAGGGATTTCTTTTGTTTTGAGCTCCCACTTTCCTCTTAAATGGTGCTTTGGATCAAGGGAGTTTTTTTTTTTTTTTTTTTTGGGGTGGAGGAGGAAGGGAAAGAAATTTTTTTTTTCCTTCTTCCTTCCCCTTCCCTCTTTTCTCCTATCTCCCTGGTGGTAGGGAGGAGGGGGAAAGAAGGAGAAAACCCAAAAATGATAGACTAAAATGAAAACTAAAAGAAACAAATTAATAAATACTGCTCACTTAAAGGGAAAGAAAAGAAGAAAAAAGGAGAAAAAAAATGATAAATAAGATAATGGCGTGCAACAGATTAGTCAACAGTCTCAGACTTCCCCTAGTAGGGATCTTACTAATTAGTAAAAAAGACTTGAGATAAGTCAGTTAGATTTGGAGTGAGTGAAAGACAGATGTGATTGTAGTTAGATTGGTGTGATTGTAGTGGTGTAAGGGTTTTTTTTTCTCTCTTCTCCCTCTATGGATGTTGTGAAGTTTAGTACATATAATGCTTGAGGTCTTAACTCTCCGTCTAAAAAAGCGCACATTTTAAATTTCATAAACAAAAAATTAGTATTATTTTGTTCCAAGAAACACATTTTCGTTTAGATCGTATTCCCATAATATATAATAGAAATTATCCAACATGGATTCATGATGCATTCCCATATTCTAAGGCACGAGGAGTTTCCATTGCAATTCACAAGGACTTACCCCATCAAATATTGCAAATTTGGAAGGGTAAAGATGGTAGGTCCTTAATATTAAGGATCCTGCTATATGGAAAGATGTTTACAATAATGAATTTTTATCTACCAAATTACGATCAATTTAAAAATGGAATAAAAGCCTTGGGGGATGCAATGGATAAAAAAGCAGGAGTAGTAATATTAGGAGGGGATTTCAATTTTATAATGGATCCAATAATAGATACAACAGCAACTCATTCATATAGGAATAATAAACAATTAAAGGAATTTAAACAATTATTGGAAAAATAGCAAATGGTAGATATTTGTAGAGTAAAACATCAGCTGGAAAAAAATTATTCGTATTATTCAAACATACATAATACATATTACAGAATAGACAATTTGTTTTATTGATCAAACAGGGTTAATGATGACCTCAAATACCCATATAGGAAACTTTCTTTGGTCAGACCATGCCCCAATATATATGGAATTAAAGTTAAACGAATATAAGAAACCATAAGGGACATGGAGGCTAAATGAAAACTTAATCAAAGATAAAAAATGTGAAGAGGAAATTCGACAAACAATAGAAGAATTCATACAGATTCATTAAAACAGATTAAACAGCAATGCCTATAAAATGGGAAACGTTAAAATTTGTGTTCAGGGGACTGTTCATCAAACATGATGCTAAAAAAAGAAAAAGAATATAAAATAACACAATTATTGGGAGAAACCTCAGAATTGGAAAAAATACACAAACAAAATTGTAAATCTATGGCTAAAATAATGTTAAACGATAAACATATCGAATTACAAAAGTTGTTTGATGAACAGTCCTTATGATTTAGGGACAAAAACAGAGCTAGGGCTTATCAATATGGGAACAAGACCGGAAAAGTGTTAGCGAGAACAATAAAGCAACAACAATCTACAACCTCCATAGTAAAAATCTTAAAAACTTCTGGAGAAATAACATATGCTCCTAGGGAAATCTCCAATACTTTTCATATGTATTACTCTAAACTATATAATATAAAGGCACAAGTAAATAAGGAAGAGGAAAGAAAAAATATAGAAGAAATACGTCAATATATTAAAGATACAGCATTACCTACCCTACCTAAAGAGACTACAGAAGAGTTAGAAAAAGAAATAACAACAGAAGAAAGTTAACAGCATAACAAATTATATTAGCACTGGTCCTGGGCAAAGGCCCAGGCCTGGACGGATACACTCCAGGGTTTTACAAAACATTTCAAGAAAGAATTACACCTATTCTAAAAAAATATATAACTCCATATCGACATCGCAAACTTTTACACCACAAGGGATGGAAGCTTATCTCTTTCTTATCCCCAAACCAGAAAAAGATCATACAATGTGTAGAAATTATTGGCCAATCTCTCTTACAAATATAGACATATGCCTATATTCTAAGATTATTGCTAATAGGTTGGCAAAAATATTATTTAAACATATAAATTTAGATTAAACCGGTTTTACAATGGGGAGAGAAACGAGGGACAATATAATAAAAACATGCACGTTAATAGAATATGCTCAGAAAACCGCCATCCCAACATGTCTTTTGTCGGCAGATGCCGAAAAAGCATTTGATAGGGTGGGATGGCGGTTTTTGGAGGAAACTTTTAATTCAATTGGGGAAGGGACCAAATATGCTTAGTAAAATTATGGCATTATATGCCAATCCCAGGGTAAAAATGCGAACAAACGGAATGCTTTCTGAATATATAGAAATAGCAAATGGTACTCGACAAGGATGCCCCTTGTCCCCATTGTTATATGTATTAGTAATGGAACCTCTTACTACAGCAATAAGGAAGAATGGGGATATCCAGGGGATAAGGGTTAAAGGTCAGGATTATAAAATGGCAGTGTATACGGATGACTTGTTAATATATGTCACTAATCCAATCGTTACAATATCAAATCTTATACAGGAATTTAAAAAATTTGGGAAAGCAAGTAATTTTAAAGTTAATTATGAAAAATCTGAAATGTTAAATGTATCCCTAGCAGATAAGGTACAAGAACTCCTTCAAAAGGACTTTCCCTTTAAATGGCAAAAAAAGCAATAAAATATTTAGGGATAATTATTCCAAAATATTTGAACCAATTACAAGAATTAAATCATCATGTGATAATTGGTAAAACTATAAAAGCACTTCAAAAATATTATAAGATAATTCACTCTTGGATAGGAAGAATTAACATAGTAAAAATAGATATATTGCCTAAAATATTATACGTATTTCAAGCTATTCCTATAATCCTCCCAAAGAAGTTAATAACACAGATACGTAAAGCTATAGGTAGTTTTATATGGACCCAAAAAACCCCACGAATAAAAAGTGAAATTTTAATCAGAAATAAAAAAGATGAAGGTTTGGTATTACCTGATTTCGCAATATACTCACAGGCAGCATCATTAATAAGGATAATAGATTGGTTTCATAATGTGTAAAACAAACAATGGATAACTTTAGAGGAAGATATAATAGGATTACAACTAAAATCCCTCCCATGGATTAAACCTCAATTTCGACCAGGAAAAAAAGACCTAACTATCTTTACATCGGTAACATTAAAAATTTGGAATAAGGTATTGAAAAAGGGGGGACTATCTACAATGAATGGGCCAATGACTCCAATGTTCTCCAACCCGGAATTTCCACCAGCAGTAAAGGCAGTTGATTTTATTAAATGGAACAGGATGGAGAACACAAGATTAGTTCAGACCCTAAAAAAGGTAAACTTTAAAAATTGTATGAAATAAGGCCAGAACATAATAATAAATGGATACAATATTATCAATTAAAAACATATATTGGATCTTTGACACAGCAGTCCAGGTTCGAACAGGTGTTAATAGAAGAACAAAAACCCGAGTCATAAACTAAAATCTATAAACTTTTATTTCCTGTGGGACACATTAATGAAATAGCTAATATTAAAAAAATGGGAAAATGAAATAGAGAGTCCGATATCATTATTAAAATTGGATAAAGCAATTTTTTTAACACATAAATTATCAATAGCAGTTAAGCATCAAGGGTGCAATTAAAAAATCATGATGAGATGGTATTTGAGTCCTGTAGATTTGAATAAAATAAATAAAGATAATACAGAGAAGTGTTGGAGATGTCTATGGGATAAAACAATGATACATATTTGGTATAAATGTCATGTGGTGAAGGAATTCTGGTATAAAATATTTGAAATATATAAAGTGGTATCCGGAAACGAGATGCAACCAAGGTTTCGATACTGTCAATAATACCTGGATCAATGAAATCCATAAAGACAGATATTCTTCACCATATGACAAATGCAGCTAGGACGATAATAGCTCGAAAATGGAGAAAAACAAATCGGTCCTAGAAATAATGGAATGGATATGTGCAATTAATGAAATACAACATATGGAAGAACAGATAATGAGAGAGGGGAAAGAAAAGGAGCAAAAGCCTATAATGTGGCAGCAATGGGAGAAGTTTCAGATGTCGATAATGAAACATTTGTAGATGGCAGTGGAATACCTTGTAGAGATTGGAGAGAAAAATTTCTTTCTTCTTCTTATTTTGTTGTTGTTTGTGAAATAGAGAAGAATAATAAAGAGGAACTAAAGAGAGTGTAGGGATGGAAAAGTAGGAGTGGATGAATAGGTGTGGGTGAGTGTCGAACGGATGTTGTAGAGAAAATATGTTAGTTGGTTAAGTATAGAATAGGATATTAGTAATTAAGATGTTTTAAGAAGAGGGTGTTATGCAATAATAGGATGTATAGGTTGAGGATGAAGGATGTTTATATGTATTTGTATAACTGTTTTTAAAGAAAAGCTTAATAAAGAGAGATTGAAAACAATTCCTTGGCCTCATTATTTCGACTTCTGGTATATCCATGGACCCCCAGAAGGTAACTGCAGTTCTTGAATGGCCAGTACCTTCAGACCGTAAGAGCGTCCAGAGGTTCGTGCGATTCGCCAATTTTTATAGAAGATTCATTAAAGGTTTCTCGTCAATAATTTTACCTATCACACAACACACCAAGCAAAACAGCCATTTTCTGTGGTCCCCCTCAGCACAAATGGCTTTCGACAAATTCAAGAAGAAATTCACCTCTGCCCTGGTCCTTCATCATCACGACCCAGCCCTGCTTTAAGGGTTGAAGGTTGATGCTTCATAGACTGCGGCTGGGGCAGTCCTTTCTCAGTGCCACAGCCATGTTGCATCCTGTTGCCTTCTTTTCCAGGAGGTTGTCCCCAGCCGAAAGGAACTATGATGTTGGGGACCGGGAACTCCTTGCTATTAAACTGGCCCTGGAAGAATGGCGATATCTATTGAAAGGAGCCTCGCACCCTATACTTATCATAGGAATTTGGAATACCTCTGTACAGCTTAACGTCTCAGACCTAAACAAGCCAGATGGGCTCTCTTCTTCACCCGATTTCAAATGCATATCACGTACCGTCCGGGATCCAAGAATTGTAAACCTGATGCTCTATCCCGCATGTATCCCACATCAGATAACTCGCCAACGACGGACATGATACTCCCTGCCTATAATTTCTTCCTACTTACGGATGACCTCTTGTCCAGGATTAAACTGGCCTCCTCTCTAGACCAACTGCCCTGTATATATGCCAGCCCCCTTGTACCTGTATATATGTCAGCCCCCCCCACACCTGTATATATATGCCAGCCCCCCTCACACCTGTATATATGCCAGCCCCCCTCACACCTGTATATATGTCAGCCCCCCCACGCCTGTATATATGCCACCCCCCTCACACCTATATATATGTCAGCCCCTGTAAGAGTCCAGGGCTTACTACACATGCACCAATGGCGCGTTGCCGCAAGAGGAAATCCGTGCCAACTGAGCATGCGTCAAAGACGCCTCAGTGCGCCAACCAGCACCTGCGCAGAAGACCTGATGGGAAAAGGCAGGAAAATGCACAGGAGGCGCACAGAAAGTGACCTCAGCCTGATGAAAAAAGGCAGGAAAATGCCCAGGAGGCGCACAGGAAGTGACCTCAACCTAATGGAAAAAGGTGGGAAAATGCCCAGGAGGTGCACAAGAAGTGACCTCAAACTACTGCCAAATTGCTGGATTATCTTCTTCCCCCCTTGTTCCTGTGCTAGTGTGTGATCTGTCTGAACTTGTTGTGACCTGGAAACCTATTTGACTACTCTTGATTTCTGCTTGCCATTGACCTCAGATTTGTACCTTGACCATTCTACTTCTTTGCCCCTTTTTGTACTTAGCTGCCAGATTGGAACCAACCCTGGCTTGGATCTCCTACTGATTAACCCTTTTATACTTTGTTGTCAAACTGGACTTGACCTCAGGTCAGATCTCGGACTAAGGGAGGCCTCCCCACTACTTCGGTCTCACCTCAGGTACAGTGGGGCAAAAAAGTATTTAGTCAGCCACCAATTGTGCAAGTCCTCCCACTTAAAAAGATGAGAGGGGCCTGTAATTGTCATCATAGGTATACCTCAACTATGAGAGACAAAATGTGGAAACAAATCCAGACAATCACATTGTCTGATTTGGAAAGAATTTATTTGCAAGTTATAGTGGAAAATAAGTATTTTGTCAATATCAAAAGTTCATCTCAATACTTTGTTATATATCCTTTGTTGGCAATGACAGAGGTCAAACGTTTTCTGTAAGTCTTCACAAGGTTGTCACACACTGTTGCTGCTATCTTGGCCCATTCCTCCATGCAGATCTCCTCTAGAGCAGTGATGTTTTGGGGCTGTCGCTGGGCAACACGGACTTTCAACTCCCTCCAACGGTTTTCTATGGGGTTGAGATCTGGAGACTGGCTAGGTCATTCCAGGACCTTGAAATGCTTCTTTACGAAGCCACTCCTTTGTTGCCCGCGTGGTGTGTTTGGGATCATTGTCATGCTGAAAGACCCAGCCACGTTTCATCTTCAATGCCCTTGCTGATAGGAGGAGGTTTGCACTCAAAATCTCACGATACATGGCCCCATTCATTCTTTCATGTACACGGATCAGTCGCCCTGTTCCCTTTGCAGAGAAACAGCCCCAAAGCATGATGTTGCCACCCCCATGCTTCACAGTAGGTATGGTGTTCTTTGGTTGCAACTCAGCATTCTCTCTCCTCCAAACATGACGAGTTGTGTTTCTACCAAACAGTTCTACTTTGGTTTCATCTGACCATATGACATTCTCCCAACCCTCTTCTGGATCAACCAAATGCTCTCTAGCAAACCTCAGACTGGCCCGGACATATACTGGCTTAAAAGAGAGAGGGGAAAACCTGCGCTACAAAGCAAGGAAAAAATAACTGCAGCTGCAACAAATTACACCTCACTGATATTTGTGGTAACAAATTATATATAAAAAATGGGCGCTTGCATTAAATGATATATATCGTTATATCAGTATTCATATATATAGGATCATAAAGGAAAATGACTCCAAGTGAAAAATATCGCTATACCACACGATATGGACAATGTGAAAAATCTGTGCTAAAAAATTAATATAAAATAAGTTAAATGCAATAAAAAGTACAAAGAATAAAAAACATTCAATTCATAGCAATAAGCATGAAGAAAAGTACAAAGAGTAGTGTTCAGGTTCAACTCAAGGTGAAAAATTGAAGATTTGAAATTGCATGAAGAAAATCAATATCGCACAGGAAAAAAAACACATATCCACAGTTCATTAAGTGCATCCCATGTGAGTGGGGGGAGAAATAGAAGGAGGTGAAGAGACTTCCAGCCACCAGTGGATCCAAGGGGTAATAAAGATGTACCCTTACCGGACAAGTTGGACCTCCTATATAGCAAGGTCATATGGGCATGCAGATATGGCCCTCTGCAGGGACAGATGGATGACGGATCAGCCGGCATGCACCGCATACAGCAGGGAATAATTCCGGTACTTCAGCGTTGTTTTCACATGTTGTCTCTTATGGTTGAGGTATACCGATGATGACAATTACAGGCCTTTCTCATCTTTTTAAGTGGGAGAACTTGCACAATTGGTGGCTGACTTAATACTTTTTTGCCCCACTGTACGTGGCCCTCGTGACAACCCCCCTCCCCAACTCCTGTATATATGCCAGCCCCCTCACACCTGTATATATGTCAGCCCCACATATACACAAATCTCTAAGCAAACAAGCCTCTGGCCCCTCCCTGTACACAAACAGCCCCCCTCACTTTCCTTCACAGCCCCTACTTGTAAAGGAAATCTTCCTACCTAGTCCCAGCTCGTTTTCACAAAGCTGACAAATTGCTGACACAGAGGAGCACAGTACAGGCAGCTCCCACGAGGGGTGCACATGCACATAGTAGCCAGAGATGGCAGAAAAGAGCTCAATGTCTGAGCTCAATGACACAGGGAGCAACAGAAGCTGCGAGATCGTTTCTATAGTGCACAACACGGCTCCCCTTCACCCAACCTGCCTTCTTCTGGCCCGTGCAGGCCCCTCGGGCCCCAGAGCCTCTTATCGGCTGTACCCCCCTGATGGAGGCCCTGCCTATCCATAATGTAATTTTCTGGTTTGTTTACTATGTGTCCAAACTTAATTTAACCACTAAGCCACCGCCCACCGTCATATGACGGCTGGACGAGGCTTCTGTTATTCTGGGAGGACGTCATATGACGTCCTCGCCTTCCCGAGCCACTAGGGGGCGCGTGCGTGCCGCCGGCGGCGCGCGCGCGCGCCCGCCGTGTCACTCGGGACCCGGTGCGCGTGCCCGGCGGCCGCGATGTCCACCGGGCACCCGCGATTGCCGGGTAACACAGCAGGAGCGTGGATCTGTGCATGTAAACACAGATCCACGTCCTGTCAGAGAGGAGAGGAGACCGATGGCGTGTCCCTTGTACATAGGGACAGCGATCGGTCACCTCCCCCAGTCAGTCCCCTCCCCCCACAGTTAGAATCACCTCCTTAGGTAATACATTAACCCCTCGAGCGCCCCCTAGTGTTAACCCCTTCCCTGCCAGTCACATTTACACAGTAATCAATGCAATTTTATAGCATTGATCGCTGTATAAATGTGAATGGTCCCAAAAATGTGTCAAAAGTGTCCGATGTGTCCGCCGCAATATCGTAGTCACAATAAAAATTGCAGATCGCCGCCATTACTAGTAAAAAATAAATAAATAATAAAAATGCTATAAATCTATCCCGTATTTTGTAGACGCTATAACTTTTGCGCAAACCAATCAATATACGCTTATCGCAATTTTTTTTTACCAAAAATATGTAGAAGAATACGTATCGGCCTAAACTGAGGAAAAAATTTGTTAAAAAAAAAAAAAAAATTGGATATTTATTATAGCAAAAAGTAAAAAATATTGTGTTTTTTCAAAATTGTCCCTCTTCTTTTGTTTATAGCGCAAGAAATAAAAACCGCAGAGGTGATCAAATACCACCAAAAGAAAGCTCTATTTGTGGGGAAAAAATGATAAAAATTTAATTAAGGTGCAGTGTAACACGACCGCGCAATTGTCATTCAAAGTGCGACAGCGCTGAAAACTGAAAAATGGCTTGGGCAGGAAGGGGGTGTACGTGCCCTGTATTGAGGTGGTTAAAGGGAATGAAAAAAAGGAGAACATTTTTTTTCCACTGCAGATTTATGCAAGAAATTTGAAAAGAAATCTTGCAGTTTGCCTGTGGGTTTTAGCCAAACCAAAGAAATGAACAGCAAAACACACTACACACTATACATGATGCATGCTGCTGGACATAAAATGTAAGATGTAACCAGTGTTAATTTTGGCAGCAAATTTCCATTTAGTTTTAGTCTTATGCCCTGTACACACGATTGGACATTGATCGTACATTCTGACAACAAAATCCATTGGATTTTTTCCGACGGATGTTGGCTGAAACTTGTCTTGCATACACACGGTCGCACAAAGTTGTCGAAAAATCCAATCATTTCAAACGTGGTGACATAAAACACGTACGTCGGGACCATAAACGGGGCAATAGCCATTAGCTTTTGTCTCTTAATTTATTCTGAGCACGCATGGCACTTTGTGCGTCGGAATTCTGCACACACGGTTGGAAATTACACAAACGGATTTTGTTGTCGGAAAATTTTATAGCCAGCTTTCAAACTTTGTGTGTCGGAAATTCCGATGGAAAAAGTCCGATGGAGCCCACACACGGTTGGAATTTCCGACAACAAGCTCCGATCACACATATTCCGTCGGAAAGCCTGACCGTGTGTACAGGGCATTAGTCTTAGGACTAAAAAAAGGCATTTTAGTTTTAGTCCCATTTTAGTCTTTTGCAAGTGTTTTAGTTTTAGTCATATTTATTCAACTAAATCTCCAGGACATTTTAGTCGACTAAAATGCCCTACATTTTAGTCGACTAAAGTCATTTTAGCCGACTAAAATGATTTTAGTCAAGTAAAACTCATTTTAGTCATCTAAAATCCAATGGGTGTAGTTAAATTGTAATTCATTATTTAAGCATTTCTCTACAATTTCCAAACTCATTATATACTGCTGGAGTGAAAAATCGAATATGTTATTATTTATGGTATTGAGGTATGAACATGCACTACAGACCAGTGTTAATTTTGACGCCAAATTTCAATTTAGTTTTATTCTTAGTCTTTTGACTAAAATAGCATTTTAGTTTTAGTCTTTTGACAAAAATGCCATTTAGTTTTAGTCGTATTTCAGTCATCTCAGTTGTTTTAGTCGTATTTTAGTCGACTAAAATGGTATTAAGTTAGTCGTCTAAAATGTTTTAGTTGGTTTTAGTCGACTAAATTAACACTGGATGTAACCTTCTCCAGCATACTGAAAATGCATGTTAAAATGCTTGCAAAAAAAATGTATTAAAACAACACAGCAATGCAAAATTATCCTTAGAGAGAACCTAGCATCGAGTCAATTTTTTTCACTGGGAGATTTCTCTGCTTTTCTCTCCATAATGGTGGAGCCAGCTTTGTTCAGGCATCGTCCATAGTCGGTATTTACTTGCTGAGATACTGGCCCAGAGATTACACAGTCAAGTGAATGCTGGTGCCTCCCACCTTGTGACTTGCTACAAAGTTACAATGTTACAGTCTAATTCAGGGGTGTCCAAACTACGGCCCTCCAGCTGTTGCGGAACTACACTTCTAATTAGTGGGAGAAGGATACAGAGAATATGCTTTCACCTCTCTGCCAGAGAATGATCTCAGGCTAGATAAAGCCACTTCTCTGGAGCTAACAAACCGCTTAAAATAACAAAAAAAAACACTGTTCTTTGCTGCTTTAGTACAGTACATAGCCTATACTGATCAATCTACATCCAATGCCTTCTACCTCCATCTGTCACATTTAAAAGTTTACAATGTCTTGTTGTAACAGAATATATCAATTTTTACCTGAAATATGTCCAACTTGGCCTGCCTTGTTTTAAAATTAAAATCACTGTTATTAAGCTTACCTTTTGGACCTATTCATGACCTATTCAGTTTTTTCTAAGCCTGAAAAAGAAACTACAGCACACGGTACAGCAGCCTATTGAATGCTCATGGCACTGCTTGCAGTAAAGATTTATTCTGGCCAGTGGCCCATTATAAATGGGCACCATGCCAATCATTCACTGTGAGGAAAAATCCCTCATTCAGAGAAAAGTACAGTTTAACAGTCACCACATCCCTGGTTTATAGACAAAAAGGAGACCCCTAAGATAGGGGACTTTAAAAAGTGACTGTAAACATGTGAGTATAAAAAATATACATCTTTATTGAATATTAACAACAATGACAAGGAATAAAAATAGGGTCATGTCAATGTACAAATCCATAGATAATAGGTAGATGTAGATACATGTGGAACAACTCTTTACTTGACCCAACATTTCTGGCTGAATGCCCTTCTTCAGGGGTTTTTTATTCAAGCATATAGAGTCATATATATCACAGAAAGCCACCTTGATATTTCACATGACCATAGGAAAAGATAGCTGCACAGCTAGACTGTTAGGAAGAAGATTTCTTCAAGACCCCACTCCCTGGTAACACCAGCGAGGATCCCAGACAATACCGCTCGGTCAGAGAGCACTCTAGAATCTATAAACATCTCGTCATCTCGTCATTTATAGACTCTACATTGACGTGACCCTATTTTTATTCTTTGTCATTGTTGTTGTTAATATTCAATAAAGATGTATATTTTTTATACTGACATGTTTACAGTCACTTTTTAAAGTCCCATATCTTAGGGGGTCTCCTTTTTGTCTAATCATTCACTGTGTGCCACAAGCCCCACTGACTTGTAGAGATCCTTACCCCTGCCTATGTAAGTGTACATACAAATACAATGAATGAATAGTGAAGTACACTAAAATGATTAGGGATTTCATCTTTATACAGTGATAAGTAATAATTTTTACATGGCACAAATTGTTTCCCGGTATACTTTAGAAGTAATGCAGCATGTACATGACTTAGATGGGATTTGGGTACATTGTGCCATCTGGTGGCCACAGGCTTTATTGCATAACATTACAGTATTACCAGGCTGGTTGCTAAAAGGGTCAGAAAAGTTAGCTCTGTACTTTGTAGCTCTGTAATCTTGCACTGATGGAAACTAACAGGCTAGACACAACTGTGTGCAAGTTAGAGGCTTGGTTTTATATTTTAGGCTGTGTATATGCTATAAACTAGTATTTCTGGGTGCGCATTTGGCTCTTGCAGCATTCAAGAATGATTTGCACTGGCTCTGTCCATTATTTTTTAGGGATAAATCTATGTCTTTGTGATAGTAATGGGATGTAAGGCTGGCCATAGATGGAGCAAAGACTAGCATTAACACAGTAGTCTTTTTTTCTAAGTTGATCCTGACGATATATTCCAACTCCCTTTACCAGACTAAGGCCAGCCATAGAGAGATTTTCTTTCCTGCCACCACGGGTTGCAGGAAAGAATATTGCTTGATTCCCCCATTACCCCACTATCCACTATTACCACAGTCAGTGTTGATGGGGGAATCTCTCTGTAACGGGAGTCGCTTTGGGCGGGGGGGCTCGTGGAACCCAGAATCCCTTGGAGAGGTTGGGAAACCCTTGTTTCAGCTCCCCAGGCCCCTCTTATGTATAAGTAACCCTGTGTCTATTAGGGGCACAGGGTGACCGAGAAAATGATGGACAGCTACTAATGGACATTGAGAATGCGGTTTGGATTACTTCAGATGGGACATTGTATAAGCTTTGCCTCACAGACTGTTGTAGACCATTGCCATGCCGTCTGCAAGTCCTGATTAATCAAAGTATTGCTTAGATGTGTATTCCATGGTCAAATGTTACACCTATTGTCTCTGCTATGCTACTCTTGGGGGATGTGTTTATACTTGTAACATTGTGTATTGGTTTTGGGAGTTTGGTGACAGCAAGTCTCACCTGAAGCAGGAATGTCTGAATAATCATAACATTTGGCCCTGGCTGGGCATTAATTAACATGTTAATTATATCATTGTCAGCTAGTAGTTGCTAGAGAAGGGGGGAGTAGCCATGAGTCAGCCCTACCTCGTTATCTGACCCATTGTGTGATGTTTTGGGTAAATATTTGGGTTATTGTGTATGTGGGGGACTGACATACTTTGCAAGTGTATAAAAAGCCTGTATCCTTGTCCAATAAAACATTCCATGTTCCTACAAGCTAGTGTCAGCTAGTGTTGTACAGGCGGCTATAGTATCATAGCCAATGAGGTTCAACTGAGGCGTGATTATTGCTAATTGCTTCTCGACCTTTTGGCAAGGATCAAGTGTAGTATCTGTTCTTATCAGTTTCCAGGAGGTGGCGCTTGCTTCCGTCCCTGATCTATGGCGAAATACAGATGGGATTGCGGTTGCTATGCAAAACCTGCTGGAGTGAAGGTGACCTGGAGCGGTTTGTAGCCGAAAGGGAAGCCTTCTGATGGGGATGGAGAACCACGGGGTCTGAACCAGAGGGTCGGGACCCTGGCCTTCTGGCCTGGATTGGGGCGGATCTAGCTCCAGACAGTTATTTGGGAGAGAATGCTTACTCCTGCCTTGCAAGGGGGGGAGGGAGTGGCAAGTACTTCCCGAATGTAATTAGGAGGAGTGATGGGAGCGACGGCAGAGCCTGATGGTAAAGGGCTCTTTCCGGCTTCCTGATCTCCATATCCTTCCTGTCTGTGGTGGGGTCTGCTGTGGTCTTGGCTGGAGAGTCAGGGCTTTTTCGAAAAGCCAGTGGTGAATGTGCCCCTGAAGTGGCAGTTCAGGGGTGCCGTATGGTCACGGTGTGAAAGCACTTGATTTTATGGCACCATGGTCACTTTCACCACAACACACGTTTTTCACACCTGCCTCTTGGGCCGGGCCTTTTGGCCAGGACCAGGGGAAATTTTTATGCCTGGCCGGAGGGCCGGCCATTGTATAGCACAATGGCCACTTTCACTCTCCCATCTCACTATCTTCCCCACTCTTTCTTTTACCCCTGTTTGTCACCTTTTTGTCTTTTTTTGGTTGTCTTTGTATACACGTTTTGTCACTGTGTGGCGAGTAGGGTGTGGGTCCTCGGGTCTACTCTGAAAGTCTTGGGAGGGGGTGGACATAGGCCTTTTGGCTTGGTTCACTCTCTCCTTTGAGGGGTCTCCCTTCGGGGGAGCCCCACTGTACTTGGGTCGGTCTGCTTCGGCAGACCTTCCAGTTGTGGGGGTCCGCCTGGTTTCGGCCAGATGGACCCTTTGTCTGAGTACCTCAGTCCCTGTCTGGAGCCTAACGCCCCGGGGGATCAGGGTAAGGTCCTTCCCTAGTGGAGGACTCTGTACACCCGTTGCACGTTTTTGTGTTTCACTCTTTATGTGTGGGCACTTTTTTTTGGCACCGGGTGGAAGTTTTTGAGGTGTGTTTTGCACGCCACTGGCTTTTCGATAGAGTGTAAAAAAAAAAAAAAAAAAAAACAGGCGGCTATAATATCTGATCTTTGATGTTCAGACTGGAGGAGGCTGTATACTGACGGAAGCACTCAAGCGGAGTGCGAGGGGGTTCCATGACACCCTCCCGTAAAGTCATTGTGTTCTCCCAGTGGGGGAAGCTGTCCCCGCCAGGAGAACGCAGTGATTATTGCTAGCAGCAATCACAGCTGCTAGCAACAATCGCATGTAAAATCCTACAGGCTGCTTGTTTGTAGATCCTCTCTTTGCTGAAGTATGACATACGTCAGGGGCAGTGAAAAGGTTAACCAGTTGCCGACCGCCTAACGCAGATATACTGCGGCAGAATGGCACGGGCAGGCAAAATCACGTACCTGGTACGTGATCTGCCTCCCGCGGGCTGGGGGCGCATCGCGCCCCCCCCGATGCCCTCTGCTGCTGTAATTTAAACAGCGGCAGAGGAAGTGATGTCATCTCTCCTCGAGCCGGTCTTTTCGTTCCGGCGACGAGGAGAGAAGACAACAATGTGAGTTGCACCAACACTACACTTTCAGTAGAACACACTAGGCACACTTTTCACCCCCCGATCACCACCCCTGTACCCCCTGTCACAGTGACACCAATAGCAGTTTTTTTTTTTGCATTGGTGTCAGTTTGTGACAGTTATAAGTGTTAAGGCAGTTAGGGTTAGCCCCCTTTAGATCTAGGGTACCCCCCTTTAGGTCTAGGGTACCCCCCTAACCCCCCTAATAAAGTTTTAACTCCTTGATCACCCCCCCCGTCGCCAGTGTCACTAAGCGATCGCTTTTCTGATCGCTGTATTAGTGACACAGGTGACGCTAGTTAGGGAGGTAAGTATATATGTTCGCCGTCAGCGTTTTATATTGACAGCGACCCCCATATACTACCTAATAAAGGTTTTAACCCCCTGATTGCCCCCTAGTTAACCCTTTCACCAGTGATCACTGTATAACTGTTATGGGTGACGCTGGTTAGTTTGTTTTTTATAGTTTATTATAGTGTCAGGGCACCCGCCGTTTATTATCTTATAAAGGTTTAACCCCCTAATCACCCGGCGGTGATATAAGTTAAGTTTTTAGGGTCAGATAAGGTCTGCGTTGCCCCAGGCAGCGTTAGGTTAGTGCCAGTACCACTAACACCCACGCACGCAGCATACACCTCCCTTAGTGGTATAGTATCTGAACGGATCGATATCTGATCCGATCAGATCTATACTAGCGTCCCCAGCAGTTTAGGGTTCCCAAAAACGCAGTGTTAGCGGGATCTGCCCCTCGGCCCAGCCCAGCCCACCCAAGTGCAGTATCGATCGATCACTGTCACTTACAAAACACTAAACACACATAACTGCAGCATTCGGAGAGTCAGGCCTGATCCCTGCGATCGCTAACAGTTTTTGTTGGTAGCGTTTTGATACAGTCGCTAACAGTCAGGAGTTTTTTTGCCTGTGAGTCTCACTAGTGTACCACTAAATTTAGAGCCCAAAATGGCAAATCGAAGGTATGCTAGTGAAGGTGCCTACACGTTTCTGAGCATGACAGATAGTGAAGAGGAAGTCACTCATCTGTCAGATTCAGGCTCAGAATACGATCCTGTAGATGACAGCGGCTCCATGACAGATAGCTCTGACGACGGAGTTGTGGTCCCTGCCAAGGTCAGGCGTACCAGACCCCGAACTTCTTCTTCTGTCCTTGATGTGCAAGAACCGCAGGTCCCTCGTATGGAGCAGGGCAGTACTAGCACCGCTATTCCTTCTGGTGAACTGGCAAGCACCAGCGGCCTAGTACACTCTGGTCGTATATCCAGCACTGCAGTAACACTTGGTGACGTGGCAAGCCCCATAAGTGCAGTTCAAGCTGGTGAGGTGGCAAGCGCAAGTAGTGTCCCGCTGCCACCAAGAAGACAAACACAGGCCCGTCGTGCCCATAGTGCCCTTCCTGCTGCATTCGCCCATCCGAATTGGGAACCCACCACTTCTGCAGCACCCGTACTTCCCCCATTCACTAGCCAACCCGGTGTTCTGTCGAGAAAGTTCCCCTCGGCGGATAAGGACCCCTCTCTACTGCGCAGGCACTGCGCCTGCGCAGTAGGAGCCGGCGGAAATAGCCGAAGCCGAATAGTTGGAAATCAGCTGTACATGGCGCCTGCAAGAGGGCCCCTCGCGGGCTCGCTTCGCTCGCCACGCTTCGGGCACGGCCTCACTGCGCTCGGCACTTTTATATTCTCCCTCTAGGTCCACTTGGATGGTGGGGCTTGAACCTGGACCTAGGGCGCAGGCGCCGCGTACAGCTGATTGAAGATTTTCAGCTTCGGCTATCTTCGGCGGCTCCTAGTAGTTCATACTGCGCAAGCGCTGCGCCTGCGCAGTACAGGGGGGGTCCTTATCCGCCGAGGGAACTTTCTCGGCAAGACACCGGCATTCAGGTGGAAACAGTTGATTTTACGTCACTAGATTTTTATTCACTGTTTTTCACCGAAGATCTCTATAGATATATTGTGGACCAAAGCAATTTGTACGCTGGTCAACACATTGCCACTATTCCCCACTCCTCCCTTGCCAGAGATTGGAAACCAATTACGGTTTCCGAATTTAAGCTCTTTCTGGGCTTTTCCCTCAACATGGGCATAAATAAAAAGAGTAAGTTGCGGTCATATTGGTCCACTGACCCAATTTACCATATGCCCGTGTTCTCTGCCTCCATGGCCAGGGCACGATACGAGCAGATCATGCACTTCAACAACAATGAACTCTGTCGTCCTCGTGGAGACCCTGAATACGATCGGCTCTACAAAATTCGGCCCCTCGTAAACCACTTCAACCAACGTTTTGCAGACTTGTTTACTCCCCATCAAGTTGTCTGCGTTGATGAGTCCCTGATTAAGTTATCTGGCCACTTGTCATTCAAACAGTACCTTCCCAGCAAGCGTGCCAGATACGGGGGTTCAAGATGTATAAGCTCTGCCACAGGCTATACATGTAGTTTTATGGTTTACGAGGGCAAAGATAGTCACGTAGAGCCGACAAACTGCCCTAACTACATAGGAAGCGCGGGCAAGATTGTGTGGGACTTGGTGTCACCCTTATTTGGAAAGGGGTACCACTTGTACGTGGACAATTATTACACGAGCGTGCCACTTTTTAGTCACCTTTTTGATCATCAGATTGGAGCATGTGGCACCGTGCGACCTAATCGCCGGGGCTTTCCCCAGCGGCTTGTAGATTCCCGTCTTAGGCTTGAGGAGAGAGCCTGCTTGCAGTGTAATAATTTGCTCGCTATGAAGTGGAGGGATAATAAGAATGTTTTCGTTCCTACCTCCCTTCATGCAGACACGACGGTCCAAATTACTCTGGTGACTGGTGTTGTGGAGAAACCCCTCTGTGTCCACGAATATAACCAAAATATGGGAGGGGTGGACCTCAACGACCAGTTGTTGGCGCCATACCTAGTTGCCCGTAAGGCCAGACGCTGGTAAAAAAAAGTGTCTGTTTATTTATTTCAATTGGCTTTGCTGAACGCTTATGTGCTATACAGAGCTTCAGGACAGACTGGATCCCTTAAATTCCAGGAAGAGATCGTCAGTGCCCTTCTGTTTCCAGACGGTGCTCCCCCTCACCTTTCCCAATCAAATGCAGTAAGCCGGCTGCATGAGAGGCATTTTCTTTATGTCTTCCCGAGTACCCCTACCCAACGAGCCCCCCAAAAAAGATGTTGTGTCTGCAGCAAGCGCAGATTTAGGCGTGACACCCAGTATTATTGTCCCTCCTGTCCTGACAATCCTGGTCTTTGCATTGGTGAATGTTTTGAACGCTACCATACACTAGTTTAGTATTAGCGTAGGGTACAGCACTACACAGACTAGGACACACTTTCACAGGGTCTCCCAAGATGCCATCGCATGTTGAGAGACCCAAACCTGGTACCAGTTACAAAAGTTAAAGTTACAAAAAAAAGTGTAAAAAAAAAAAAAAAAAAAAACTATGTTTTTTTTGTATTTGCTTTGCAGGTATGGTAAGGCTTACTGTTATACTGTAATGTTACTTTGTTTTATTGTTAACCATCATTTGCTTAGCAGGTACGCCATTCAGCTGCAGAGCTGATTTATTTATCTTGACAGCAACAGCGTTTGCTCCCACGATACATAAAGCAGTGACTCCAGCGCTGTCGGTGGTGATTTCACCACCACAGTTACATACTTCAGCATATATGCCGAAGCGTGGGGGCAGCAGTGGGTGGAGGAGCAATTTGCTCCTGCCTTTTGTGGGAGGATGCCCCCATGCTTCGGCATATATATATTTTAGGCACAGGTTGCGTTTAAATGTTTTATTTTTTACTATGGACCTCAAGAAATGACATAGGCAGTCATAAACTAAAAGCTGTGTAAATTCCAGAAAATGTACCCTAGTTTGTAGACACTATAACTTTTGCGCAAACCAATAAATATACACTTATTGACATTTTTTTACCAAAGACATGTGGCCGAATACATTTTGGCCTAAATGTATGACTAAAATTGAGTTTATTGGATTTTTTTTTATAAGAAAAAGTAGAAAATATCATTTTTTTTCAAAATTTTCGGTCTTTTTCTGTTTATAGCGCAAAAAATAAAAACTGCAGAGGTGATCAAATACCTTCAAAAGAAAGCTCTTTTTGTGGGAACAAAAGGACGCAAATTTTGTTTGGGTACAGCATTGCATGACCGCGCAATTAGCAGTTAAAGCGACGCAGTGCCAAACTGTAAAAAGTGCTCTGGTCAGGAAGGGGGTAAATCCTTCCGGGGCTGAAGTGGTTAAAGTAATTAATTTAGCTTAACACGGTTATGCTTAAAATTAAAATAACAATCATACAATTTATCATGACAACATTTTTATTAATTTATTTTCAGTCTGATGTCTGGGCTCTGTTTTTGGAAGGTAACGATAAGGCAAACAATTACAGTATGAACATGAAATACATTTCTTAAAATATTAAAATATTGTTATAATTATTAATTATATTGTCATTGGTTGTTACCTGACTTTGTAGCTGACTAATATGGTCAACCAGCAAGGTCTTGTCTCTCCGTAATTCTGTGTTGATTTGCTCTTCTTTGGCCAAAATAGCTTGCAGCTCAGCAATCTGACTACTTATAGTATTTGTATTTAAATCTTGAAGTGTATTGCCACTCAGCAGCAAGTTCATCTGTAACATGGAAAATTAAACTGAAACAGCAACTGTTTATTAGCCTGAACACCAAGGACATATAATGTATTATGTTTCTTTTTATAAATATGACACATAGGGGGTCATTTATTATAGCGCCGATAAATGATCCTGCAGTCCTGGAAAATAGTGCCCAATTAAGGCCAATTAAGACTTCAACTTTCAGAAACTGGGCGCTAATACAAATGGAAAGCAGCGCTATTGGCGGCGAACATGCCTGTCAGATCTCACATGCGGGAATAGTGTAAGTCAATGGGACCTTCTCACTGAAGGCTTATATGCAGGTTCTTTGCCATAAAAAGTGTATGGGGACCTGGGTTCTGCCCCAGGGGACATGTATCAAATGGAAAAAATGTATTAAAAACTGACGTTTTTTCAGGAGCAGTGATTTTAATAATATATTAAGTGAAGTGAAACAATAAAAATTAAAACTTCCTTTAAATATCATGCCTGGGGGTGTCTATAGTATGCCTGTAAAGTAGTGCATCTTTCCAGTGTTTTTACTGTACCGCAGCAAAATTACATTTCTAAAAGAAAAAATGTAATTTAAAATTGCTAGCGGCTGTAATGAATTGCCAGTTCCTAGCAATATAAAGTAAAAATCAAAGAAAAAACCCGGCATGGGTTCCCCCCACCAGTCCATACTAGGTCCTTTGAGTCTGGTATGGATATTAAGGGGAACTCCACACCAAAATTAAAAAATAAATGGTGTGGGGGTCCCCCCCAAAATCCATACCAGACCCTTATCCAGGCACGCGCCCCCCCCCCCGAACCATACCAGGCCACGTGCCCTTAACATGGGGAGGGTGCTTTGGGGTCCCCCAGATCCTGCCCCCCCATGAGAATGGGTAGCGGGTACTTTGTACCCCTACCCATTCACCAAAAAAGGCAGTGAAATGTGACAAAAGACAACAGCTGTTTTTTGACAATTCCTTTATTAAAAATGTCTTATTATTTCCCCAGCTTCTTCCTCCAACTTCCTCTGGTCTTCCTTCGGTTTTCTCCTTCTTCTTCCAGCTTCTTCTTCCCCTGCTTCTTCCTCCGGTCTTCTCAATCTTCCTCCTGCTTCTTCTTCCCCCGCTTCGTTCTCTGGTCTTTCTCCGCCGACGCTCCTGCTGAACATTCAAAAAATGAACCTCCTCTGATGCTGCGATGGAGCGGATGTCGTCACTCCGAGACCCTGCCCCTTGTGACTTCACCGCCCGGGGCATGATGGGTCAGTGATGTCACAAGGGGGCGGGGGTCTCCCGCTGATGTCATCCGGCGCCCACGCCCCATAGTTATATATGATATGCTGCGGACAGATCGGGTGGCCGCAGCGTCGGAGGAGGTTTGTTGTTTTCATGTGCAGCAGGTCGGTAGCGGGAGCGGCGGAGGAGGAAGACCGGAGGACGAAGCGGGGGAAGAAGAAGCTGGAGGAAGATGGAGAAGACCAGAGGAAGAAGCGCAGGAAGATGGGGAAGAGACGGGAAAGAAGAAGCTGCCGGAAGAAGGAGAAAACCGAAGGAAGACCGAAGGAAGAAGCAGGAGAAAGAAGAAGACATTTTTAATAAAGGAATTGTCAAAAAACGACTATTGTCTTTTGTCACATTTCACTGCTTTTTTTGGTGAATGGGTAGGGGTACAATGGTTGGGATCTGGTAGGGGTGGGGTGGTGGCCCCCTTGTTAAAGGGGGCTTCCAGATTCCGATAAGCCCCCTGCCCGCAGACCCCCCACAACCCTTGCACCACCGGGCAAGGGTTGTGGTGATGAGGCCCTTGTCCCCATCAGCATGGGGACAAGTTGAGGGCATGTGGCCTGGTATGGTTCAGGAGGGGGGCGCACTCGCTTGTCCCCCCCCTTTCCTGACCTGCCAGGTTGTGTGCTCGGATAAGGGTCTGTTATGGATTTTGGGGGGACCCCTACACCTTTTTTTTATTTTGGCGCAGGGTTCCCCTTAAAATCCATACCAGACCTGAAGGACCCCATGTCAATTTTTTTTTTAATTTTGGCGTGGAGTTCCCCTTAACCACTTACAGACCGCCCGCCGCAGTTTTACGTCGGCTGTTTGAAGGAGGATATTGTTGTTATGGAAGCAGCTAGCTGCCATAACCCCGGTATTCTCTTCTTCAGCTGGCGGTCTGCCGCGAGATCACTTTTATCGGCTCACATCCTGTCTCCTGTTACATGGTCCCCACCCGTCTCCATAATAATGCAGGGCGGAAGTGACGTCAAAACGTCACTTCCGCCCACAGCTCTTAAAGGGCCATTTTTTTTTAATGATTTTTTTTAAAAGACAATTTTTTTTTTTTAATGCATTTTAGTGTAAATATGAGATCTGAGGTCTTTTTGACCCCAGATCTCATATTTCAGAGGTCCTGTCATGCTTTTTTTCTATTACAAGGGATGTTTACATTCCTTGTAATAGGAATAAAAGCGACAACATTTTTTAAGTGTAAAAATAAAAAATAAAAGGTAAAATAAATAAGATACATTTTTTTTTTTTTTTAAACGCGCCCCGTCCCGACGAGCTCGTGTGCATAAGCGAACGCATATGTGAGTAGCGCCCACATATGAAAATGGTGTTCAAACCACACATGTGAGGTATTGCCACGATCGGTAGAGCAAGAGCAATGATTCTAGCCCTAGACCTCCTCTGTAACTCAAAACATGCAACCTGTAGAATTTTTAAAACGTTGCCTATGGATATTTTTAAGGCTAAAAGTTTGTCACCATTCCACGAGCGGGCGCAATTTTGAAGCGTGACATGTTGGGTTTCAATTTACTCGTAACATTATCTTTCACAATATAAAAACAAAAATTAGGCTACCTTTACTGTTGTCTTATTTTTTAATTCAAAAAAGTGTATTTTTTCCAAAAAAGCGCGCTTGTAAGACCGCTGCGCTAATACAGTGTGACAGAAAGTATTGCAACGACCCCCATTTTATTCTCTAAGGTGTTAGAAAAAAAATGTACAATGTTTGGGGGTTCTAAGTAATTTTCTAGCAAAAAAAACTGTTTTTAACTTGTAAACAACAAATCTCAGAAAGAGGCTCGGTCCTCGAGTGGTTAAAGTCCATACCAGATCCAAAGGGCCTGGAATGCACTGGCGGAAGACCCTACGCCATTTTTAACCCCAACCTGATAGAAGACCTTTGGAATGAATTAGAGCGGAGACTGCGAGCCAGACCTTCTCGTCCAACATCAGTGCCTGACCTCACAAATGCGCTTATGGAAGAATGCTCAAACACTTCCATAGACACACTCCTAAACCTTGAGGACAGCCTTCCCAAAAGAGTTGAAGCTGTTATAACTGCAAAGGGTGAGCCAACTCAATATTGAACCCTAAGACTGGGATGTCATTAACCGCTTGCCGAGCAGCCGCTGTCATTATACAGCACGATCCCGCAAATCGCCGTCATTGTACGTCGGCTCGCGGGCCTGGAATAGCTGCACTGCGGGGGTGCCAATGCTCGTGGCCGACGGTCGCGATGACTGCCAGCCACGAGCGATCGCGGGCATGAGAGGCAAAACAGGGACATTTGTGTGTAAGCACACAAATCCCTGTTCTGTGAGGAATGACAGATCGTTAGTTCCTAATAGCTAGGAACCACGGTCTGTCATTTCCTCTAGTCAGCCCTATGCCCTCACAGTTAGAAACGCACTGAGGGAACACAGTTAACCCCTTGATCGCCCCCTAGTGTTTTTTTACTGTTTTTTACAGTAATCAATGCATTTTTATAGCACTGATCGCTGTATAAATGCCAATGGTCCCAAAAATGTGTCAAAATTGTCCAATGTGTCCGCCATAATGTTGCAGTCCCGATAAAATTGCAGATCGCTGCCATTACTAGTAAAAAAAAAAAAAAAAATGATAAAAATGCTATAAATCTATCCCCTATTTTGTAGACGCTATAACTTTTGCGCAAACCAATCAATATACACTTATTGCAATTTTTTTTTATCAAAAATATGTAGAAGAATTCATATCGGCCTAAACTGAGAAAAAATTTCCTTTATTAAAAAAAATGGGGATATTTATTATAGCAAAAAGTACAAAATATTGTGTTTCTTTCAAAATTGTCGCTTTTTTTTGTCTATAGTGCAAAAAATAAAAACCACAGAGGCGATCAAATACCACCAAAAGAAAGCTCTATTTGTGGGAAAAAAGGACGTCAATTTTGTTTGAATGCAGCGTCGCACGACCATGCAATTGTCGGTTATAGCGACGCAGTGCCGAATCACAAAAAATGGCCCGGTCATTCAGCAGCCAAATCATCCGGGGCTGAAGTGGTTAAAGTTCATGTGCGTGTAAAGGCCCAATACTTTTGACAATATCCAATTCAGCTCTTTGGGTGTACTATTTACGTCCTAAGAGTGAACCTTTTATTACAAGCTGATGGCTGCAGTAGTGTATTGTTCAGCCGGCTCTCGGCTTCAAAGTGAAAGTGATGTGGCAGTTCCATGGCTGCCACATCACTTTCACACAGCCTCACCCCCCCCCCCCACCCGCCGGCGGTCCCCCCTTCTCCCGTGGTTCCCGGGCTGTCCCACATGCTCATCGGTGCCCGGCGGCTGGGGGAGACACATTGCAGTGACACCGAGGCAAATCCATGCCTCGATCTCACATGCAAACAATGAAACTGGAAGTGATGTCACTTCCGGTTTCAGATGCACTCTTTCCTGGCCAGCACAGCCAAGGGACACATCTAACCAAGCTGATCTGTGCTTGGTTAGATGGTGTGAAGGGCAGGGGAGACATTGGGGGTCTATTACCCCTAATGTCTCCATAAAGAGTACCTGTCACCTGCCCAATGCTATCACATAGGGGTTTATTAACCCATAGGTTCTATCTAATCCTTACCTGCACTATTCCAAACTAAAAATACATTTTGGGTAGACTTTTTCCTGCCTTCCTTGTCGTTTTGCCATAATTACCTGCTCCATCCGATCTTTTAGACATTCCTTTTCTTGTAACAGAAGAGCCTCCTGCCATTTTAACTCCTTGCTCAGCTGCTCCTCTCTGTCCTTGACACTTAGAAGCTGAGCAACACTAGACGAATTATGAGTATAATTCTCTCCCCTCAGTTGTCTCTGCTGGAATTCAAAAAGTAGTACTGTTAATATATACTCCCATTGCTATCTCTCACTACTTCGTAAGCATTATAACATGACAAAATTAGATCTATATACAATTATGAATGAAAATGTATTTTGCAGATATACAGTATTTCACCCTCCTAGTTTGGTTGCTAGGACGTAAGGCACATGTAGTTCTTTTTGGCTTCTTTGTAATTAGTGGAGCAGATTGCTTTTGGCTGTTCTGGATCTCACAGGCTGTAAGTTTGATTGCTCTCCCCTGCCTTCCACAGAGGGCAAAAGGGCAGCCTAAATATGTATTGTGCTCCAGCCAATCCCTGGGGAGGTGTGCCCAGAAGGTGGCTGGAGAGGCATATAAATAGTCTGAGATTTAGAGCAGAGGGGTCTCTTCTCCCTTTTGGAGGAAATCCACTAGTTTGGGTGGGGGTGGCTACCCCCACCTGCAGCAGTTATCTCGAGTCCAGCTATTTTTCATCGAGATCCCAGCTGTGGCACAGCTGGGAGGCATGTTACCAATGATCCACTTCTGAACCTAGTGAAGAGAACCCTCCTCTGGGAGCCTGGTCTTGAGAGCTCACTGAAGAGTGTCTGGTGGATACTGGAAGGAGGCATCTGGCAATCCTGTGACATTATGAAAACTGATCTGAACCCATAGTTCTATTGGCTGTAAACCATATCTCTTGGGTGAGGAAGTCAGTAGGATTCCTCTCTGGGATAGTATCTAAAAAGAAGACGAGACCCAGTTCTGCCCACAATCACAGCCCAGAGCTCGGTGTTGACAATCAACACCGAGCTCTGTACAGACAGAACAATCTCTCTGTTTCTCATCTGTGCAAAGCAGGGATGAGAATTAGAGATCTAGTAGTAAAATCAGCATACTTTACAAATATTACACATAGCTAGGTACACATTTACCCCTTGGTAACTGAGGGTGACTGAGAAAATATATCTTGGATTACTTAAAATGGGACAGTAATATTTATCCACAATATCTCCCAGGATATATGTAAAGACTATTCTTGGTATGTTTGATTCTGATCTAAACATGTTAGTGGAGAAAGCTGATCACATTGGCCTCTGTACAATGTAGGAGATGGGCCGACACCTGCTGGAGCTCCTGCTATTGTGAGTAGGTCTCCTGTGTTTATACTTATGATAAGTATATAATCTACTGTGTGAAGCTCGGTGACAACAAGTCTGACCTGTAGTGAAATCCTGATTAATCATAACAATGCTCAGGAGGGCACGGAGTCACGTCGGCTGCTTTAAGGTATTAGGTAATTAGCTCCTGTTAATTAGGTTTCTGGTTACAGGTGTATTGTTAGAGTAATATGAGTAGGAGGGGGGACCTCCTCTTCTACTGTATATAAGACTTGTATTTTGGTTCTAATAAACAGTCCATGTTCAGCAACTAAACAAGTATTGTCTTGTTTTGTGCTTGTGAGCCGTTGGAATATCTGATATCTATATTTAGACTGGGAGGAAGCGGTATATGAGGAAAGCACTCAAGAGGAGTGTGGGACGTTTCGTTAAATTGGTGGCAAGAAGTGGGATGCTTCCTGCAGTCTGGGACATCCAAACCTCCACCTGGATCCAAGGTCCAGATAGCAGGAGAGGAGAGGTACAGATACCAGCTGCCATGAATGAGGAATTCAGAAGGAGTTTGCGAGAGATGCAGATACAGCACAGAGGACCAGTGTCGGAGCAGATCTTGCTGGGATGGTTTGATTCTATCCGCTGCGAACTCTGGAAGGAAGCGCTAGCCCGTGAGCAGCGACACCAGGGAAAAGTTATCCCCTCCATCCAGGAAAGGTACTGGTTGCAGTATGGATTGTGGGTGCTGTTTTTGGGAGAAAAAACACACAAGGAGCAGACAGCTGAATTCAGCAGGCTGGTCTGGGCAGAGATGCGGTTGGATGAGAGCTACAGAGCCCTCCGGTGGCATGTATCCTAAGCATGCCCTTGGATAGCGGATGACAGCCCAACAGAAGACTTTGGCTACGGCAGCCTGGGACTGTTGTATGTGAAGCTGTCAGGGGACTCTAACTTTGGGAGTGATTTGGAGTGGCGGTTGGACGAAATCATGGATTTCAGAGAAGGGCTACTGAACGTCTCAGAAGTGCACTGGGCACTGGAAGATATAGATTTTCTGGCCATTCCGGAATGGGAGCTGGAGATCGCCTACAGACGGCTGCTAGACTCTGCTCAGCGCCAGGGCTGGGCTCCCTTTGCCTGGGACTATCAGGAAATACCAGTTGACAACTCTAAAATCCTGGTTGAAGAGTCCGCAATGTGGCAGAGTAACAGTGTGCTTTGCCAACCTGCCCTCACAGCTATGGAAGCTGAGGTCTTATGGTGGATGCAGCAAGTGCTGACTGACCTTGATGATCCTGTTTCTGCATGGGATGATCTTGGATGGAGGAATGTACCTGTCCGGCAGCATGCCAGAGAATCGGCAGTGGAAAATCTGGAGATTGCCATCCCCAAAGCTGAAGTGCTGACAACAGGGCAGAGCTCTGATAACCTCTGCCCAGCACCGATAGCATCTTCTGGGTTCCACGGACAGGAGATGGTGAACCTCTATCCCCAGACACCAGTTGCAGAGACAGGGGATTTGATAGACTTTTCTGCAGAAGAGCTGGTATCAGGGCCAAACTTCACTGTGCTCTTCCCAACACTAACAGCAGTATCTGTGGAGTTGCAAGGAACTTCCCCATCTGAAGTGCTGGCCACTAGACAGAGGTTCCAAGACCTCTGCCCCACACCTGTGGCAGTTCTGGAGGCTCAGGGTGAGAAAGTGGCGATCACTTCCCAGTAGCAGATACAGGGGGAGAAGGGAGAGAAGGTGTTCATTGTCCCTCCCCAACAGTCGGCCAGGGTGGAGAAAGCGGTCTTTCCTCCCCAGCAAAGATCGTGCACCTGGAAGATGGTACCATAGACATGTTGTCACAGAAGCCAGATGAGGGAACGGAAAAGGAAGCAGCCAGCACACCTCCCCAATGGCAGCTACACAGTTTGGGAGTGGAGGAATCCAGCCTCCTGCCCCAACAGTTAGCCGAAGTGGATGATGTGGAGTCCCCAGCAGAAGTTCTGGCAACAGGGCAGAGTGCTATCAAACTCCGTCCAGCACCAGCAGCAACTGTGGAGTTCCAGGGAGCTGGGGCAGTCAGCTCATCTCTCTAGCCACAGATTACAGAATGTATAGACTTAATGGACTGTTCATCAGAGGATGTTATAGATTATGCATCACCTGCTCAAGTACTGGCAGCAGGACAGAGTACTGCAGACCCCTGATCCACACCCGTGGCAGTTTCAGAGGCCCGAGGTGAGAAGGTGATGGTTCCTCTTTCCCAGTGGATTTCAGAGATGCAGGGAGGAGAAGCAGCCATTTCCCCTCCCCAACAAGGGTTTGTGCACCTGGGAGACAATACCAGTGAAAGGGAGTTTCAAAAGCAGACGGTGCCCCAGAATGATGACACCAACCCAGCTGAAACGCTGGCAACTGGACAGAGAGTCCAAGACCTCTGCCCCACACCTGCGGCAGTTCTGGAGGCCCCCGGTGAGGAGGTGGCGGTCACTCCCAAGCAGCAGATCAGGACCCAAGGAGAGAATGCAATCGGCACCTCACAACTGCAGCTTGATCTGGTGTCGGTGGGTGAGTCTGCTGTCTCCCCTAGCATAAACCCAGCAGAAGTACTGGCAACCAGGCAGAGTGCTACCAACCTCTGCCCAGCACCGGCAACAACTACAGAGTTCCAGGGAGCCGGGGCTGTCAGCCTCCCTCCCCAACAGTTAGCCGGAGAAGATGGTGTGGGGTTTCCAGCAGAAGGGCTGGCAACAGGGCAGAGTGCTGCTGGCCTCTGCCCTCAACTAACAGAGGATGGATTTCCTGTAAATGTGGATGGGACTTCAGTCTCCACCTGTATACCCCAGGGATGCTGGGCAGTCGACCCAGATGCCCAACAGCATGACGGACTAAGCCCAGCCACCCTGTCTTCTCTCCTGCAGCTAAAGGGACTCCAGGGGGAAGGACCAGTCTGCACCTCCCCCCAGCAGCAGGTATGTTCTATGAGAGAGGCAGAGGTTGGCTGGATGAGTAATGCTCTGTTTGGAACAATTTGTTTGGGGTACTGTGTGGGTACAGGCATTAGAGGACTGGAACTATGGACTAACTTCGGAGTCAACCCGTCTGTGGTCTCCTCCTGTGTTAGTCTTCTGCTGAAAGGGGAGAGATGTAACAGGATGGCCCATGGAACCCAGAATCCCTTGGAACTTTGGGAAACCCTTGTTTCAGCTCCCCATGCACCTCTTATGCCTAAGTCACCCTGTGCCATCCTAGCACAAGGTGACTGAGAAAATATATCTTGGATTACTTAAAATTAATAGACAGTAATATTTTTCCACAGTATCTCCCAGGATATACAGTGGGGCAAAAAAGTATTTAGTCAGCCACCAATTGTGCAAGTTCTCCCACTTAAAAAGATGAGAGAGACCTGCAATTGTCATCATAGGTATACCTCAACTATGAGAGACAAAATGTGGAAACAAATCCAGAGAGTCACATTGTCTGATTTTTGAAAGAATTTATTTGCAAATTATGGTGGAAAATAAGTATTTGGTCACCTACAAACAAGCAAGATTTCTGGCTCTCACAGACCAGTAACTTCTTCTTTAAGAGGCTCCTCTGTCCTCCACTCATTACCTGTATTAATAGCACCTGTATGAACTTGTTATCAGTATAAAAAGACACCTGTCCACAACCTCAAACAGTCACACTCCAAACTCCACTATGGTGAAGACCAAAGAGCTGTCGAAGGACACCAGAAACAAAATTGTAGACCTGCACAAGGCTGGGAAGACTGAATCTGCAATAGGCAAGCAGCTTGGTGTGAAGAAATTAACTGTGGGAGCAATAATTAGAAAACAGAAGACATACAAGACCACTGATAATCTCCCTCGATCTGGGGCTCCACGCAAGATCTCACCCCATGGGGTCAAAATGATCACAAGAACGGTGAGCAAAAATCCCAGAACCACACGGGTGGACCTAGTGAATGACCTGCAGAGAGCTGGGACCAACGTAACAAAGGCTACCATCAGTAACACACTACGCCCCCAGGGACTCAGATCCTGCAGTGCCAGACGTGTCCCCCTGCTTAAACCAGTACATGTCCGGGCCCGTCTGAGGTTTGCTAGAGAGCATTTGGATGATCCAGAAGAGGATTGGGAGAATGTCATATGGCCAGATGAAACCAAAGTAGAACTGTTTGATAGAAACACAACTCGTCGTGTTTGGAGGAGAGAGAATGCTGAGTTGCAACCAAAGAACACCATACCTACTCTGCAAAGGGAACAGGACGACTGATCCGTGTACATGAAAGAATGAATGGGGCCATGTATCGTGATATTTTGAGTGCAAACCTCCTCCCATCAGCAAGGGCATTGAAGATGAAACATGGCTGGGTCTTTCAGCATGACAATGATCCCAAACACACCACCCGGGCAACAAAGGAGTGGCTTCGTAAGAAGCATTTCAAGGTCCTGGAGTGGCCTAGCCAGTCCCCAGATCTGAACCCCATAGAAAACCTTTGGAGGGAGTTGAAAGTCTGTGTTGCCCAGCGACAGCCCCAAAACATCACTGCTCTAGAGGAGATCTGGATGGAGGAATGGGCCAACATACCAGCAACAGTGTGTGACAACCTTGTGAAGACTTACAGAAAACGTTTGACCTCTGTCATTGCCAACAAAGGATATATAACAAAGTATTGAGATGAACTTTTGATATTGACCAAATACTTATTTTCCACTATAATTTGCAAATACATTCTTTCAAAAATCAGACAATGTGATTGTCTGGATTTGTTTCCACATTTTGTCTCTCATAGTTGAGGTATACCTATGATGACAATTACAGGCCTCTCTCATCTTTTTAAGTGGGAGAACTTGCACAGTTGGTGGCTGACTAAATACTTTTTTGCCCCACTGTCTGTAAAGACTATTCTTGGTTTGTTTGATTCTAAACTAAACAAGTTAGTTGAGAGAGCTGATCACATTGGCCTCTGTACAATGTAGGAGATGGGCGCTGGAGCTCCTGCTATTGTGAGAAGGTCTCCTGTGTTTATAATTATGATAATGTATAATCTACTGTGTGAAGCTCGGTGACAACAAGTCTGACCTGTAGTGAAATCCTGATTAATCATAACAATGCTCAGGAGGGCATGGAGTCACATCAGCTGCTTTAAGGGATTAGTTAATTAGCTCATGTTAATTAGGTTTCTGGTTACAGATGTATTGTTAGAGTAATATGAGCAGGAGGGGGGACCTCCTCTTCTACTGTATATAAGAGTTGTATTTTGGTTCTAATAAACAGTCCATGTTCAGCAACTAAACAAGTATCATCTTGTTTTGTGCTTGTGAGCGGTTGGAATATCTGATCTATATTCAGAATGGGAGGAAGCGGTATATGACGAAAGCACTCAAGAGGAGTGTGGGACGTTTTGTTACAATAACTTTTACGCAAACCAATCAATATACACTTATTGGGATCTTTTTTTATCATAGACATGTAGCAGAATACATATGGACAAAATGTCTGAAAAAAATTATTTTTACAATTTTTTTTTATTGGATATGTTTTGTAGCAGAAAGATATTGTTTTTTTTTTTGTTTTTTTTCAAAATGTATCATTTTTTTTTCATTTATATCACAAAAATAAAAAAGCCAGAGGCGATCAAATACTAAAAAAACTATTTGTGTGAAAAAAATATATAAATTTTGTTTGGATACAGCCATGCATGACTGCGCAATTACCAGTTAAAGTAGCACACTGCTAAATAGTAATAAATGGCCTGGTCATGAAGGGGTAAAATCTTCTAGAGGTCAAGTGGTTAAAGAGACTTAGAAGAGATAAAGTCCTTATAAATCCTGTAAACTGCTCTGTTACAGGATTATATAATGTGCAGTGTCTGTGTTTGTGTGAAATTATTGTGCAAAATACCTTATTTATAGCGCCGCTGGGCGCTCACATGACCCGCCGAAGCTCTCCTTCCACAGTCGAAGCACTGCAGAGGGACGGGCCAAGATTCCCCGCTGACGTCAGCTGGGAGGAGAGAAGGCGGGCAGGAGGAGGTCACGTGAGCACTCAGTAGCGCTGTAAAAAAGGTATTTTGCACAATAATTTTACACAAACACATACACTGCACATTACAATAACAGCGGATTACAGGATTTATTAATGTTGACAGGCAGGGAGGGAGGGGGAGAAATGAGAGCAGCGGGCTGGTGGAGGCACATAAACTGACCATGGTAATCATGGATCAGCAGCCATGATTACCGTGGTCAGCACAGATGGGGACAAAGCAACTGGCAGGACCAACCAGGTTTTTTAGAACATAGAGAGGGCTGAATGACACAGCACAAGCACTGTGCTGTCTATCATGCTTTAAAGGACCAGGATAACAAAAATGTTAGGGTTACAAACACTTTAAGTGTCCTCCTGTAAATGATCAGTGACTCTGGAGTATCCCATACTACCTTACATCCCATCCAAGTTCCTCAACAATATAACACCTAAAATATATCCCCTAGACTGATTATTAAGCCAGAATGAATGGATTGTCACTGTGCCTGGCTACCTCTGCACTGATTTGGGAAAAAAATGGTAAATTTACAGGGGCTTATAGGGTGTTAGTGCTACATACTGTATATGCTGTATATATAATTTTTCGCACATACTACTGCATACCTATGCTTGCTAAAACAGAAACTGGATGTGATGTGGATCATGACTGTTATTTTACATGTTTACATGTTTAATATTCTAAAACTCCATCTGTTGCTTGGCAACCTGAGAGGTCAATGTGAGTGGGAGTCAAGAGAGAAAGCAAGAAACACCTACTGTATGTGTCCCTCCCATTTAATCATTTGCCAATGCAATACAGAAAGAAGAAAAACAGCTTGTCATTGGAATGATCTTGAGCACTAACACATTAAACTCTTGAAATCTTCTCATATCTCAATCTCCTAATACGAATATTGTATTGCATTGATGTTGTAGTATATGGTAACAAAGCAACTGAGGACAGGTCCATAACACACTTATTTAGTTTCTAACTTAATAAAAGGGCTGGTCTGGGTTTTGCAATACTTGTCCCTAAAAAATCACTCATAACCATCACAACATAAAGGACCATTTCGATTCAGTTTTCATAATCTATTATTTAGGGTGCTGTTTAACCACTTGCATATTGGGCACTTTTAGCCCCTTCCTGCCCAGACCAAATTTTCAGATTTCAGCCCTGTCACACTTTGAATGACAATTGCTTGGTCATGCAATGCTGTACCCAAACAAAATTTGTATCATTTTTTTGAGACAGATCGAGCTTTCTTTTGGTGGTCTCTAATCACCACTGTGTTTTTTATTTTTTGCAAAACAAATGAAAAAATATTAAAAATTAAAAGAAAGAAAAAAAATAAGTTTTTAGTTTCTGTTATAAAATTTTCAAAATAAGTAATTTTTCTCCTTCACTGATAGGCGCTGATAAGGCTGCACTGATGGGTACTAATAGGCTGCACTAATAGTCACTGATTGGCTGCACTGATGGGCACTGAGGCAGCACTGAAGGGGCACTGATGAGACGGCACTGAAGGGGCACTGATGAGACGGCACTGAAGGGAACTGATAGATGGCACTGATAGATATCACTGATGGGCACTGACAGGCAGCACTGATGGGCACAGATTGGTAGCACATGTGGGCACTTTTGGGGCTGCATTGATAATCCTGTATAATAATAATAATCAGGAAACTGATGATCAGTGCCCTGATTATCAGTGTAGATGTCCCCTGTGTGGATTGCTGGTTATTGGCTCTTTTCTGCTCATGTACGGTCAGCATGAGGGGAGGACTGCCGATAACCAGCAAATTCTGTTTACACTGTGATCAGCTGTGATTGGACACAGCTGGTCACATGGTAAAGAGCCGCTGTTATTGGCTCTTTACCCCGGTCCAAAGGACACAGCGATCACAGATCTGTGCTTATGTACACCACAAGGGGCGCACGGGAAGTGTGATCAAGGGAGGACGTCCATAGACGCCCTCCCGGCAATGTGAGCACGTGTTGCAGCCATCTTTCGGCTATAGTGCGGGCGGGAGGTGGTTAAGCTAATATTTATTTAGGGATGACATTTACACTTGGTTAGATAGCCATGCTTTATAGTTTAACCACTTGACCTCCAGAAATTTTTATCCCTTTCATGACCAGGCCATTTTTTGCTATTCAGCACTGTGCTAATTTAACTGGCAATTGTGCTGTCATGCAACACTGTACCCAAATAACATTTTAATCTATTTTTCACACAAATAGAGCTATATTTTGGTAATATGTAATCACCACTGGGTTTTTTAATTTTGTTGCTATATAAAGGAAAAATACCGAAATTTAAAAAAAAGAAAAAAAAGAAAAAACACATTTTTCATTTCTGTTATAACATTTTGCAAATAAATAATCTTTCTTCATAAATTTAGGCCAAAATGTATTCTGCTACAGTTCTTTAGTAAAAATAATCCAAATCAGTGTATATTATTTAGTCTGTGTGAAAGTTATAGAGTCCACAAACTATGGTATATACTGTACAGTATATATTTGAATATTGATCAATCCTGATGTACTCAGTATCTATCTCATTTCTTGAGGCCCTAAAATGCCAGGAGAGTAGGAATACCCTCCAAATGACCCCTTTTTGAAAAGTAGACAGCTCAAGGTATTTAGTAAGAGGCATGGCGAGTTTTTTGAAGTTGTCATTTTTTTACACAATTTTTTGGAGAATGAAGAAATCTTTAATTTGGAAAATTAAAAAATTAAATACAATTTGTTTCTTTTTCGCTATTTTTTTTACATACTGGAAGCGACTCATGACTGTTTTGTTTACATTGCAATCATGTGATCACTATGACCAATGAAGCGATCACATGATACCCCAGCCATTCACAGTGGTCGGGCATCAAGCGCCATGATCCCTTGTGTCCACCAGACACAGTAGTTATGGGATCACGCCACTGCGTGCCCCAGTGGGTGCGCTAGTGCGCATTTGCATGACTGGGACACTAGGTGAAAATAAACATAAAAAAGCCTAATTAAAGGGAAGATTATAAAAAAGAAAATACTAATGCAGTCACCACATCTAAGGATTGGTAGATTGTATGGATTGGTGGATTGTATAACAGTGTAAATTTGCTGTCCCCTCAAAATAACTCAACACACAGCCATTAATGTCTAAACTGCTGGCAACAAAAATGAGTACACCCCAAAGTGAAAATGTCCAAATTGGGCACAATTAGCAATTTTCCCTCCCCGGTGTCATGTGATTTGTTAGTGTTACAAGGTCTCAGGTGTGAATGGGGAGCAGGTGTGTAAAATTTGATGTTATCACTCTCACTCTCTCATACTGGTCACTGGAAGCTCAACATGGCACCTCATGTCAAAGAACTCTCTGAGGATCTGAAAAAAAGAATTGCTGCTCTACATAAAGATGGCCTAGGCTATAAGAAGTTTGCCAAGACCCTGAAACTGAGCTGCAGCACGGTGGCCAAGACCATACAGTGGTTTAACAGGACAGGTTCCACTCAGAAGAGGCTTCGCCATGGTCGACCAAAGAAGTTGAGTGCACGTGCTCAGCGTCATATCCAGAGGTTGCCTTTGGGAAATAGACGTATGAGTGCTGCCAGCATTGCTGCAGAGGTTGAAGATGTGGGGGGTCTGCCTGTCAGTGTTCAGACAATATGCCGCACACTGCATCAAATTTGTTTACATGGCTGTCGTCCCAGAAGGAAGCCTCTTCTAAAGATGATGCACAAGAAAGCCTGCAAACAGTTTGCTGAAGACAATGTCCTGTGGTCTGATGAGACCTAGATAAACTTATTTGGTTCAGATGGTGTCAAGCGTGTGTAGCGGCAACCAGGTGAGGAGTACAAAGACAAGTGTGTCTTGCCTACAGTCAAGCATGGTGGTGGGAGTGTCATGGTCTGGGGCTGCATGAATGCTGTCGGCACTGGGGAGCTACAGTTCATTGAGGGAACCATGAATGCCAACATGTACTGTGACATACTGAAGCAGAGCATGATCCCCCTCCCTTTGGAGACTGGGCTACAGGGCAGTATTCCAACATGATAACGACCCCAAACACACCTCCAAGACGACCACTGCCTTGCTAAAGAAGCTGAGGGTAAAGGTGATGAACTGGGCAAGCATGTCTCCAGACCTAAACCCTATTGAGCATCTATGGGGCATCCTCAAATAGACGGTGGAGGAACGCAAGGTCGCTAACATCCACCAGCTCTGTAATGTTGTCATGGAGTGGAAGAGGACTCCAGTGGCAACCTGTGAAGCTCTGGTGAACTTCATGCCCAAGAGGGTTAAAGCAGTGCTGGAAAATAATGGTGGCCACACAAAATATTGACACTTTGGGCCCAATTTGGACATTTTCACTTAGGGGTGTACTCACTTTTGTTGCCAGAGGTGTAGACATTAATGACTGTGTGTTGAGTTATTTTGAGGGGACAGCAAATTTACACTGTTATACAAGCTGTACACTCACTACTTTACATTGTAGCAACGTGTAATTTCTTCAGTGTTGTCACATGAAAAGATATAATAAAATATTTACAAAAATGTGAGAGGTGTACTCACTTTTGTGAGATACTGTATATACTGTGTATATCCTTTTCTATAAGTGATCACATAACCTCTCTTCTCAGCTGCATAAGGGGCCTAAAAAGGTGGCGGTGGAGAAGCAGCAGTACACTGATATTCCCAGTGAATGGCTGCGCAGGGATGTGTGTCAGTACAATCTGCTCATTGAAGGACTGGCAGGCTGTGATTTCAGCACAGCCATAAAACTGACCACACGGATGGATGTGCTCTCATGTCCAGCATCGTCAGTTTGAAATAGGAAAGCATTAACACCAGGTATTTCACATAGAGGAAGCAATACAAAGAGAACAGGATACTTTATAAAACAAGTACTCGAGTACATACTACAGCAGACACATATCAGGAATATGAAATGTTGGGGCAACATAATCTTTAACACTGCTTTAGGATTACATCTGCTTTACAAGAAATGTATTTGCTTTTCAGTTTAATACACAAACTATATTTTTGGGTATTAGTGGGTTACACTCCTCAGAACAGCACTGAACACAACATGCAAAAATGTCTATATTCAGCACTGAAGTGTACCTAAAAATATTTGAAAATGTTAATAGCCCTATACAGAGCCAGTGTCAGAGGGCAGCAGCAAAACTTCAATAAGTTAGATTTTATTTGTAATATTTATTTATTTATTTATTTCAGGTACTTATATAGCGCCGTCAATTTACGCAGCGCTTTACATATACATTGTACATTCACATCAGTCCCTACCCTCCAGGAGCTTACACTCTAAGGTCCCTAACTCACATTCATACATACTAGGGACAATTTAGATAGGATCCAATTAGCCTACCAGCATGACTTTGGAGTGTGGGAGGAAACCGGAGTACCCGGAGGAAACCCACGCAGGCACAGGGAGAACATGATGAGAACATGAACATAATATGCTTTTTTTCCTTTTTTTGCTGACCAACTCTGGAGCCACAAGTAACAGAAACCGTTTAACATCTTATCTTCCAGTGTGTTGGTAGAATGACTGCATTTTTGCTTGCACATGATTGGATGATGGAAGTCAGCAGAGATTTTCCTCATTTACTAAGTTCTGGAGAAACTGCTCTTGCAGAGTGCAATTGCACTTTGCAAAGTACACAGTCTATTTGCCTTTAGTAAATCAACCCCTATGTTCCAACAAGGGAATACTCACATTTACAGGTTTAAAACAGAAAAAAAACTTCAGGCAAACGAATAACCAAACCGGTTCTTAGGAGGAGGAAAAAAAAGGAACACGGCCGCCGGCTTGGAGCAAAGATTTATGGGAGAGGGGTCCTAGAGGGGAGGAGTGGAGGCAGGGTTAACCCACAGGTATGCTGCTATGGAGTCTGTCAGGAAAGGTATTTATAATGTTTTTTTATGTATAAACACAAATGTTTTGCTTTTCATTTTTATTTTAAACTGGATTGTTTTACAAGGTGCTGTTTTTAAGATTAGCGCAATTTTTTATTTATTTATGTTGGTTTACATATACTTTAACCCCCGATTAGCTGTCACTGAAGAATAGATGCCCAGATCATAGTACCTGTGCATGCATGTTTAGTACATTTTCAGAGCATCCCCTTTTTCTGAAAACCCTGGTCTCTCTTTTTATATCCTTTTTGCCAGTGAGGCCACCCATCAATTTGATGGCCACTAGGGAGCAGAGGTTGGAAAGGGCAAGCCACAGCAGGACCATGTGACATCACGCTTGGAAATAGCATAGCGACCATTTTAACTGATCCTCTCCAGATGTCCATGCTTAAGGGGAAAATGTTTTAATTGAGAATTTCTGCTTGCTACCTTGTACACTGGATTTAAGTGCACTCTGTTTGTGAGTATCTTTTTCAACTTCTTATTTAATAGTTTTATTGAACGTATTACACTATGGAAAGTCTTTTTATTGTTTCATACTGCTGAATGCCATGCACCTAAAGGCACCGTTTGAAGACCTATTCCCAACTGTTCCTTGGAAGATTGCTGCAATTTTACACACCCAGGTGTCTGGGACAGCTTTTGTTGACCTTACCACTGTCTAAGTTGACCGAGGTAAGCAGCAGAGGAGACTGGTGGTGGATACACAGAGGTGGAGCACTTATGCATGTCGTTTTTGGACACAAGAGATCTGGAATTCGAGCATGATAAATGTTTTATGTTTTCATGCATTATTACATAGTTACATAGTAGGTGAGGTTGAAAAAAGACAAAAGTCCATCAAGTCCAACCTATGTGTGTGATTATATGTCAGTATTACATTGTATATCCCTGTATGTTGTGGTCATTCAGGTGCTTATCTAATAGTTTTTTGAAACTATCGATGCTTCCCACTGAGACCACCGCCTGTAGAAGGGAATTCCACATCCTTGCCGCTCTTATGCCCTGTACACACGATCGGACATTGATCGCACATTCCGACAACAAAATCCTTTGGATTTTTTCAGACGGATTTTGAGCCAAATTTGTCTTGCATACACATGGCTGCACAAAGTTGTCGGAAAATCCAATCGTTCTGAAGTCGGGACTATAAACGGGGCAGTAGCCAATAGCTTTCGTCTCTTAATTTATTCTGAGCATGCGTGGCACTTTGTGTGTCAGATTTGTGTACACACAATCGGAATTTAAACGATCGGATTTTGTTGTCGGAAAATTTTATATCCTGCTCTCAAACTTTGTGTGTCGGAAAATCCGACGGAAAAAGTCCGATGGAGCCCACACACGATCGGAATTTCCGACAACACAATCAGATCGCACTTTTTCCATCAGAAAATCCGACCATGTGTACAGGGCATTACAGTAAAGAACAATCTACGTAGTTTAAGGTAAAATCTCTTTTCTTCTAATTTTAATGAGTGGCCACGTGTCTTGTTAAACTCCCTTCCGCGAAAAAGTTTTATCCCTATTGTGGGGTCACCAGTTCGGTGTTTGGAAATTGAAAGCATATCCCCTCTCAAGCGTCTCTTCTCCAGAGAGAATAAGTTCAGTGCCCGCAACCTTTCTTCATAACTAATATCCTCCAGACACTTTATTAGCTTTGTTGCCCTTCTTTGTACTCGCTCCATTTCCAGTATATCCTTCCTGAGGATTGTTGCCCAGAACTGGACAGCATACTCTAGGTAAAGCCGGGCCAGAGTCTTGTAGAGCAGGAGAATTATCGTTTTATCTCTGGAGTTGATCCCCTTTTTAATGCATGCCAATATTCTGTTTGCTTTGTTAGCAGCAGCTTGGCATCCCATTGCTGAGCCTATCATCTACTAGGACCTTTAGGTCCTTTTCCATTCTAGATTACCCCAGAGGTCCCCCCCCCCAGTGCATAGATTGCATTCATCATATTTTTGCCACCCAAATGCAATATTTTACATTTTTCTACATTAAACCTCATTTTCCATGTAGTTGCCCACCCCATTAATTTGTTCAGATCTTTTTGCAAGGTTTCCACATCCTGCGGAGAAGTTTTTGCCCTGCTTAGCTTAGTATCATCCACAAATACAGAGATTGTACTGTTTACCCCATTCTCCAGGTCATTTATGAACAAAATAAATAGGATTGGTCCTAGCACAGAACCCTGGGGGACCCCACTACCCACCCCTGACCATTCCGAGTGCTCCCCATTTATCACCACCCTCTGAACTCGCCCTTGTAGCCAGTTTTCAATCCATGTACTCACCCTATGGTCCATGCCAACAGACCTTATTTTGTACAGTAAACGTTTATAGGGAACTGTGTCAAATGCTTTTGCAAAATCCTTCCTTTATCTAGATGGCAACTCACCTCCTCATAGAAGGTTAATAGATTGGTTTGGCAAGAACGATTCTTCATGAATCCATGCTGATTACTGCTAATGATACCGTTCTCATTAATAAATCATTAAATCTTGTATATAGCCCCTTATCATCCCCTCCAAGAGCTTGCATACTATTGATGTTAGGCTAACTGGCCTGTAATTCTCAGGAATGTATTTTGGGCCCTTTTTAAATGTTGGTGCTACATTGGCTTTTTTCCAATCAGCTGGTACCATTCCAGTCAGTAGGCTGTCAGTAAAAATTAGGAACAATGGTCTGGCAATTTTACTTGACCGAGTTCCCTGAGTACCCTCAGATGCAAGCCATCTGGTCCCGGTGATTTGTTAATTTTAAGTTTCCCAAGTCTAATTTTAATTCTGTCCTCTGTTAACCATGGAGGTGCTTCCTGTGATGTGTCATAAAGATAAACAGTGCAGTTTTGGTTACTGAAGCCCCCCGATTCCCTTGTGAAGACTGAGGAGAAGAATAAATTCAATACCTTCGCCATCTCCCCATCCTTTGTAACCAGATGCCCTTCCTCATTCATTATGGGGCCAATATGGTCTGTCCTCCTTTTTTACTGTTTACATACTTAAAGAATTTCTTGGGATTTTTTTTGCTCTCCTCCACTATGTGTCTTTCGTGTTCGATCTTAGCTGCCCTAATTGCAACCTTAGAATTCTTGTTACATTCTTTATAACGTCTGAATGCTGATGATGATCCCTCAACCCTGTTTCTTTTTTTAAGGCCTTCTCCTTTGCTTTTATATGCATTTTTACATTGGAGTTAAGCCATCCAGGACTTTTGTCCGCCCTTTAAATGTATTACCCAATGGGATGCATTGGCTAATGCCCTTATTTAATATGCTCTTAAAGCAAACCCATCTCTCCTCCGTGTTCTTTGTTCCTAAGATTTTATCCCAATTCATGCCTTCTAGCAAGGTTCATAGTTTAGGGAAGTTGGCTCTTTTGAAATTCAGTGTCTTTGTATTCCCCTTATGTTTCCTATTTGTGTGATTTAAACTGAAGCCAATTGACCTGTGATCGCTGTTTCCTAAATTGCCCCATATTTCAACATCTGTGATCAGGTCTGTATTGTTGGTAATCAGTAGATCCAGTAACGCTTTATTTATAGTTAGTGCGTCTACCATCTGAACCATAAATGTGTCCTTGCAAGACATTTAGCAACTGGCGAGCCTTAGACTAATGGTTCCCTCCGCCCAGTCTATGTCTGGTTAATTAAAATCCCCCATTATGATAACACTTCCCATCCTTGCTGCTAATCCAACTTGTCATAGGAGATCCATCTCCCCCTCCTCCCTCGGGTTAGGGGGCCTATAGCATACTCCCAGTATTATTTTCCCCTTAGCTTCATGCCTTTGGAGTTCTACCCATAAGGATTCCACCTCCTCCCAAGATCCCTTAGTGATGTCATCTCTCACATTCACTTGTACATTATTCTTGATATATAGGCATACCCTTCCCCCCTTTTTATCCTCTCTATCCCTTGAATGGTTGCCAGCCAATCATGAGAGCTGTTGAACCAGGTCTCTGAAACTCCCACAAAATCCTCATACAACAGTAGCTCTAGTTCACCCATCTTGTCCTCCAGGCTCCTGGCATTGGTGAACATGCCACGTAGTTTAGACCGGTTGCATATTATCCTCTTATTGGGTGTTCCGAGATTGCAACTAGGACTTGTTACTATACTTATCTTGGGTTTATGTGCTTTAGTCAACCTACCACTAATGCCCCCAATACTACCCTCTGAAATATGTTCCACGCTGACTATCTCTACCTCTGGGCCCTCCCCCCCGTCGCCTAGTTTAAAAACCCCTCTAACTTTTTGACCATCTTCATTCCCAGCTGATCTGCACCCTCCTCATTTAGGTGCAATCCGTCCCTTCTATAGTACTGGTGATCGACTGAGAAGTCGGCCCAGTCCTCCAGGAACCCAAACCCCTCCTTACTACACCAGCTCCTCAGCCACTTGTTTACTTCCCTAATCTCCCTCTGCCTTTCTGGTGTGGCTCGATGTACTGGTAGTATTCCTGAGAATATTACGATGGAGGTCCTTTTCCTCAATTTAGCCCTAAAGTCCCTAAAATTGTTCTTTAGGACACTCCATCTTCCTCTGACTTTGTCATTGGTGCCAATGTGCCACTAACTGTGTTTTTTTTAACTCACCACTTAGTCCAGTTCCACTTGGTCTAAGTTCCAGCAAGCTCAAAGATGAGCAGGCTCACAATGAGTTCTACAGAAAGTTCTATAGGCCTCGAGCACCTGTAACCAATTAACCACTCCCGCTAATTAGTAGGCTGAAGGAAGCAAAGAAAAAAAATCTGTTTAAAAAGTGACAGAAAAATGTGTTAAAAAGCTACAAGGAAAGGCCCCAAAAAGAACCTAAAAATGCAACCCAGCAATCACCAGCAGTCAAAAGAAAAACTTGTTCACAATCTCCACTCAAGGTCCCCACTGTTTAGCTTCCAACATCAAGGATGCCTCAAGAAGAATGTTGTTTTACTAAAATGCACTATTTCTAATTTTCAATTTTTGCACTATATATGGACAGCACATTGTTTTCCTTATATATTTATGGTTTTTGGCACAAATGTGCGTCCACAAGGGGATTGTGTAAACGCTATTTTGAGGCACCTATAGGAAAAGTTTTTTTATTTTTTTATTTTAATTTAGTGCAATTTCTTCACTTCAGTGGTGTTGTGCTGTACTCTTTGTGACTTTGATTTGAGGACCATGAGTAAGCTGCGTGTTGTTTACCTAAAGGTATGCATAGCCCAAACTTTAATTTTTTAGTTTTGTAAAGAGAGAAATTTTAGAATTCTTGCCAAGTTTTGGGGTGTTTTTTCTGTGTTATCGCTGGGGAGATTTACCCTCTGTATTTGGGCCTGTGTGGATGGTATTTTGTTCACCTCAGATGGGTTTTGAACTCTCATACAAGTTTATGGGAATGCAAAACCCTCTTGAAGCAGGTCAAATGCAGGTCAGGTTATATGCACCTGTCACTTAATTGCAGCTGATTTCAGAAGCTTCTGAAACTGATGTCAAAATGAGGTCATCGATATGAGCCCAAACCCCATCAACACAGGCTCTTTGTGATAGAGATTATTGTCACTGTGGCAAAATGTCATGGGCAATCCAAATATTTAGAGTTTTCACTAGAAGTATAGAGGGGGGATCTTGCAATGTTCCAGTTACAACTTTCTAAGAGGGGATTTCCTCTCACTTTGGAGAGATTTCCTCTCACTTCCTGTTGTATCCCCTGGATAGGAAATGAAGTGATTCTCCGCAAGGGGAAAGAGACAGCAGAAAATAAACTGACAGGGGTTTTCACCTTTCCCAATCACTCAGATTTTCAGGCAAATTGGGTACTTTGTCAGTCACAGCCAGGCTATGAATTTTGGAAATCCCACAGGTCCAGTTTAAGGAACACCTGATTAAAGTTTGTTCATACTAGCATTTGCTGCATTGATCTTACCATTTCCAGTTGTTTGGTAATATCCAATAACTGAGCCTGCAATACACTATTTTCACTAGCCAAGGATGCACAGTCATCCATCATTTTCTTTCTTAGAACACGGTCCTGTTCAGACTGCAGATCTTTCTCTCGAAGCTGTTGGTGAAGGAAGCTTAGTTCATTCCTATAAGTGAAAGTATAATGGCATAATTTTGTAAATATGCTACCCTTCAAGGCAAGTAGGGTGACATTACCATCTTTGTTGCTTAAGAAATAAAGTGCAATCCCCTTGCATCAGTCTGCTGACTGGGCATGAGGTCAGCTCATTACTGTAAGCATGTTCCTTATGTTAGACTGACAACAGTGCGCAATGCAATAGAACCTGAGACTGACTGACACTGATGCTCTGCCCTTTTTCAGTCTGAATATTGCACTGCAGAAGGTTACATGAAGTTGATGAAATGAAGGCAGATTTAGGTGCTAATACCTGCTGTATTTAACCCCTTTATGCTCAGAGGTCATTAAAGCCTAGTTGTCAAAACCAATGCATATTTATAAAGCAGTGAATCTGAGATAAATAAGCCCCAATGACTTATTTGTCTACCTAAATTTTTCATTTTTTTAAAAATACAAATATGCCATTCCTTCTTCTGAGATGGTCATTTTGTTTATTTCCCATGTTTATTTAATAATGGTCTTAGTTTGATTTTAGTTTGTGTGTATCTTGGTGATCCATGTGAAAATGTGTTTCTGCAATATACAGTATGTACAATGTACACACACAGAATACCTGTATGATGGGGACAGAGTTTTGTACCTTAAATCAAGTGTCAGTTGGCTCTTGGTTGTTGCTGTGTGTTTAAGAAGTTTATCCTCCATTTCATGCCTGGCTGAATTCACCTTCAGCAGCTCAATTCTCTTCTGTGACAGCTGGTTTTCCATCTCTTTCTGATTTTCCAATCTTTGCTTTAGCTATTCAAAAAGAAAAAAAAAAAGGGACACGCTCAACAGGACATTGACACCAGAAATTTTCCAAGTTTTAAGAGCTGGTGAATGTTTACGTGTACTTGTAACCTTAAAGTGGTTCTTCGCCCTTTTTAAAAAAAAATGAAATTAAAAATACAGTAGCTGATGACTTAAAGCGGGATTCCGGCCACTATAATTTTTTTTTGAAAGTCAGCAGCTACAAACACTGTAGCTGCTGACTTTAAATAAGTAGACTTGCCTGTCCTGGGTGCCCGCGATGTCAGCCGCCCGAGGCTGACCCGTCCCTCGGCTCTCGGGTCCCGGCACCGCCATCCTAAGTAAGGGAAACAGGCAGTGAAGCCTTTCAGCTTCACTGCCAGTTTCCTACTGCGCACACGCAAGCGGCGCAGCGATCTGTGAATAGCCTTGTGGTTTTCTGGGAACACACACAGTTCCCAGAAAGCAACGGGGCCACTCAGCTAGGAGCAGAACACGCCACGGAATAGAAAGAGGCAGATTAGGAAGACTGCCTAGCAACAAGGGTTCAGGTAAGTTTAAAACATTTTTCTTTTTCAAATGTTTTTTTTTTATTTTCTTAAAGATTTTTCATGCCATTTTCTATTTTAGGGTGGCCCTCCACTTTAATTAAATGACACTCCCCTGTCCAGGAGTCCATCTACATGCTCACCTGAACCACTTCTTTAGGTCCCTGGCACCAGCATGGTTACTGTGAGCAGCCGGCATTTCTATGCAGATTCACAGCAGGCTGCCCACTAAACATGAGCAATCCACGATGAGCCATGACATGTCCCAGAAAGTTCTGGATGGGGGAGGGTGATGAGAGAATGTCCGGTGGTTTGTTGCCGCAATCTGACCAGAAGTGGGAATGGGTACCTGTCAAAACCACTATGCCTGGCCTTATACACAGCAATTTTCAGGCAATGCCAACCACTTTCAACCAGCACCTGTTATCAGTAGGTTGCAGTGATCCTTTTGCTTCTTTTTGGGACTAAAAGATGGTAGCTGGTTAAAAGTGGATGAATTTGTTGGAAATTGCCATTTGTATGACTTTCATTGGAGCTAAATTTATGGATTTCTCAAGTGTGATTTCTCCACAACAATCAGTTTTTCACTTTTTTATGGATTTCAATATTTGTTTATTTCTATTTGTTCAAAATCATAAATATACAAATGTACCATTAACTGGACCAAGCATTATTGCCTCTGTAGACTTAAATGAGTCAGGCATCATGCATGTACAAGGCTGTTTTAATATTTGCCTATTCTTGCAAGACTAGCATTTTAAAAATAGCCAAGCGTACCTAGTGGTGTACACTTTTGAATGATAAACAATTATAAAGATGCTCATACAAAGGCCAATGATCCAGATAGGTCATCTAGTGTGACAGTTATCCCATGTGTAAAAAACAAAGGACTGCCCCACTAAATTCACATATACATATAGTACTGTGCAAATGTTTTAGGCAAGTGTGAAGAAATGCTGTAAAGTAAGAATCCTTTCAAAAATATATACATACCGTATATACTCGAGTATAAGACGACCCGAATATAAGCCGAGGCACCTAATTTTACCACAAAAAACTGGGAAAACTTATTGATTCGAGTATAAGCCTAGGGTGAGAAATGCGCAGCTACTATAAGTGGAAAAGAGGGTCAACAATGCCCATTTGCAGCATCACTGTGCCCATTTGCATGCCTCACTGTGCCCATTTGCAGCCATAGGTCTCCAGAACTTCAAACTCAGTAGTTAAGGGTTCCTAGATGCCCCCTAGCTGCAGCCAAGATTTGGGGTCTCTGGACCCAAAGGGTCCCGAAATGACTGCAGATGGACACAGTTGACCGAGTTTGGGGCCCCGTATCTCGGGGCCACTTGGTGCTAGGAACCCCCAATTTGGTGTGCAAACCCAGTGGAACTAGCACTACAACATATCAACAAAGCTGGGGTTCCTAGCACCAAGTGGCCCCGGGATATGGGGCCCCAAAGTCGGTTCGGAGAATGTTAAGCACTTTTCTGCAGCAGAGAAGGACATTTTCCAAACCAACTTTGGGGCCCCGTATCTTGGGGCCACTTGGTACTAGGAACCCCAGCTTTGGATACGTTGTAGTGCCACTGGGTTTTCACACCAAATTTGGGGTTCCTAGCACCAAGTGGCCCTGAGATACGGGCCCCAAAGTCGGTTCGGAAAATGTCATAAATGTCAGAAAAGCGCTTGACTCGAGTATAAGCCGAGGGGGGCATTTTCAGCACACAAAAAATGTGCTGAAAAACTCAGCTTATACTTAAGTATATATGGTATTTTAATTGTTTATTTTTATCAATGCAAAGTGAGCAGAAGAAAAATCTAAATCAAAGCAATATTTGGTGTGACTACCCTTTGGCTTTAAACCAGCGTCAGTTCTTACATTTGCACACTTTGTACACTTGCACAAAGTCAGGGAATTTGTAGGATTAGAGTCAGGTGTACGATTAAACAATTATACCAAGCAGATTCTAATGATCATTAATTTTATATATACTGTAGTTTTAAACAAAGTCATTAACTGAAACAGAAACTTCTATGTAGGAGGCTTAAAACTGGGTGAGGAGGTGCCAAACTCTGCTACTAAGGTGAGGTTGTGGAAGGCAGTTTCATGTCACAGGTCATACACCATGGCAAGACACAAAGTAGTTATACTGCATCAGCAAGGTCTCTCCCAGGCAAAGATTTCAAAGCAGACCGGGGTTTCAAGATGTTCTGTTCAAGCTCCTCTGAAAAAGCACAAAGAAATGGGCAACGTTGAGGAACATATACGCGGTGGTCGGCCATGGAAACTTAATGCAGCAGATGATAGACACATCATACTTACTTTCATTTGACATCAGAAGATGTCCATCAGTACAGAACTGGTGGAACCCAGTGGTAACCAAGTACACCCATCTACTTTCCGGAGAAGTCTGACCAGAAGCGGTCTTCATTGAAGAATTGTGGCCAAAAAGCCATACCTCCAACATGGAAACAAGGCTTAGCGACTCAACTACTGTTTGAAAGCATTGGAACCGGATGGAGAAAAATGGCAGTAAGTGCTCTAGACTGAGGAGTCAAAATTTGAAATTTTTTTTTTTTATAATTCTTTTATTCTCAAAGAGCAAGTGCAATTAAAACAATCAATACAAAATCTAAACTAATGGTCAACAAGTACAATCCGCCCCCACTTGTAGTCCCACCACTGCACTCCTGGACAGATTAAATCTAATACCTAGAGCTGCCACTTGGATTAATGAAGTGTGTGACTAGTATTTTATCCCTCTATTCAAATTACACAAAAAATAGTGGAAAAAATAGTGGCGCTTAAAATAAAAATACTAAATGTGCTAAAGTGAAATAGAAATCATCTATCTCAAAAAAGTAAAATAAATGTGCTACAAGTATTCTTATCACCCTATAACAAGTGAAAGCAAATAATTCTTTAAACAATGGTGAGCAACAATACTGTGCTTAATCTGCTAATATCACCCCCTGTGACAAGTGAAAAATTGTTTTTTTATATACATATATACACTTTGTGTTAAAAAGTCCATAAGCAAAGAAAAAAATTAAAAAATTCAATGAAGTTATTTCAGTGGAGTGATTCCAGTGCAATCTTCTTCTATTCATCCACCACACCTATGTGCCAGTTATTTCACTCCCCTCAAAAAACGCACTCACCAGCTTAAATTTGCCTCACACTCTCGTGTTTGGCTAAATACGCCTTAAACCACACAGAAAGGGTTAAACATATTCTCCGAACTCCAGCCATGTATATAAGGGATCTCTCCACATGTAAATGATAAAGAGTGCTCCAATAGTATGATAACGTAAAACCAGTTTATTAAAACACTTCGTAATCTTCCACCATTACTCTCACATAAATCAAATGCAAAGCAAGCACAAAACTGCCACTGCAAAGAACTACAATGCAGGTTTAAAGTGATGTATTGCAGTCGCGGCGGACCCAAGGTGTGCTGTAGCTGTTATAATCTCACCCACTCCTCAGACCCGAGCTTCCACTTCCTGGTGTAGCGGATCACGTCACACGTTGATGATTGCCGTACAGCCACGCCCCAACATGTTTCGTCGGACAGACTTAATCATGGGATTGGCTGTACGGCACGGAAATCAATCCTTATATACACTTCATACCACTAAAGGGCGGAAGTATCTATTCTGCGCATGCGCCTCCCTCATGTCCCCATTCCCGCAATACATCGACATTACATCTTTATCAAGCAGTTACAGGCACATTATACAAGGAACATCACAGATGCAAAATCATTTATATCACTATACATGCTTTATACTCATTATAGCAAATGAGTGCATTGAAACACATGCCATACATTGCCCTTTATAGGCGCACACTTCTAGAACATGCAATAACGTGCCAAATTATGTTTCTCCTAAAATGGACTATATGAAATGGTTGAAATCAAACAATAATAAAAACTTACAACTATTAACCTCTCTCTGCTCCCCACACACTCAAAGTGTCCGATGCAGCATATACATATATATAATCAAAAACTATCACTGATATAAAATTCCAGCTATCCTATCTATTAGAGCAAATTTGATCCAATCCATTAACTTCCAAATCTGTTGTATGCAGTCAAAAATTATTAATAAAACAATTGAGGTCTACTTTAATATTCAACCCTCTGGGAAAGAGACATTTGAGCAGAAAAATCCATTGGGTTTCCCTTTGAGATAAGTCCCTCACCCGATTTGACCCTCTCCAAGATGGATACACACAGTCTATTCCACAGAATTGTAGTACACATGGGTCTTGGTCATGTTTTTCTTTAAAATGCAGGGATACGCAATGGTATTTAAAACCCTTTTTTATGTGTGCCAAATGTTCGGCAATCCGAACCTTTAAAAGTCTTTGGGTGCGCCCCACGTAGAATAATCCACATGGGCACCATAAAAGGTACACTACATGTGAAGAGTTACATGTGATGAATTCCTTTATTTCAAAGGTTTCATTATCAATATTCATGATTTTGGTCATGCCTCTGTTGCTCACTTTTACTGTTCTGCAACAAATGCATTTCCTACACAAATAAAATCAATTTAGATTGATTTAGATTTAGATCTGAACAGCAGTATACAGGCGGTCCCCGGGTTACAAACAAGATAGGGACTGTAGGTTTGTTGTCAAGTTGAATCTGTTTGTAATTTGGAACAGGTACATTTTTTAAGTGTAGCCCCAGCCCAAAAATCTATTTTTAAGCTTTTTGGATAATATAGGGCAGGGTTATCACCCCTGTAACATTTTTTTTGCTGTCTGTGCCCCTGTTCAGAAGATTTCACCTCACTTTCTGTCCTAATGAAAATTGGGTTTTGAAAATTTTGGGTTATTAGGGAAACAAGGATTTGTGATAAAGCATCAGTGGAGACACCTTTTTCCCATATTAACTCTTACAGGAGAGAATTTCCCTTCCTAGGGGTAGATTTCCTCTCACTTCCTGTTTTCTACCTCCGTTTGCAAGTAGGAGTCGTTTGTAAGTCGAATGTTTGAAAATAGGGGACCGCCTGTATATACTATACGGCCTGCCCTATACACTCTGTGGAAAATTGGGGCTTAGGTGTTGGTGGTACCAGAACACTGTAAGCCCTCACAGTTACTCTTGGTGGGCTCTGAAATGGGCCCTGCTGTGAAATATTATATCAAGAATTGTAATTACATGCCCCTGTTAAACAGGGGCAGAAAAATTGGGCCTTAGGCGGTGGTGGTGGCACAACACTGTAAAGCCTCACAGATACTTTTGTTGAGCGCAGGAACAGGCCCTGCTGTGAAATATTAGATCAGAAATTGTAATTACACGCCCCTGTTAAACAGGGGCAAACAAACTGGGCCTTAGGCAGTGGTGGTGGTGCCACAACACTGCAACCCCTCACAGATACTCTTGTTGAGCGCAGGAACGAGCCCTGCTGTTAAATATTTGATCAAAAATTGTAATTACATGCCCCTGTTAAACAGGGGCAGAAAAATTGGGCCTTAGGTAGTGGTGGTGGTGCCCTGAACCGAAAATATTCTTAGAAGCTATCATCATGAAAATTGAGGAGGAATAGGATAGTCACTCAGCATATGCAGTCTTCAAGGGATCCCACATCCATAGAAAAATCAATCGGTTACATCAGCATCAGGTGCTTGGTAGCTGGTGATCCAAGACTGATTCATTTTTATGAATGTGAGCCGATCAACAGAGTCTGTGGACAGGCGGACTCTGTGATCGGTTACAAAGCCTCCAGCAGCACTGAATGTGCGTTCAGAAAGAACGCTGGATGCAGGACCTCTCCTCCATCCTCTGCTCCCTCTGCGAAGGCTGGATAAGTTCTGCAACTGTACCCTTGTAACATGGATCAAGAAGGGTTGCCAGCCAGTTATGATCCCTCTCCTTGATACCACGAATCCTAGGGTCCTTTTGCAGGCTTTGCAGGATCAGGGAGGCCATGCAGCGTAGGTTTGCAGGGGCATTCGATCCTGAGTCCTCTGGGTCACTAAGGATCACATGATCCTCAACCACCTCCTCCCAGCCACGTACAACTCCATGGGTTTCTGGGGACTGCAAACGATCCCTTGAAGACTGCTGCTGATGCTGCGTGTTATCCTCCACCTCCGTGCTGACACAATCTTCCACCTCTTCTTCTTCCTGTGTGATTGGCGGGCCTGCAGGAATATTAGTATCTGGATAAAGGGGGCCTTGAGAGGTAAGGAAGTCCTCCTCTTCCTCCCGCTGTTCTGCCTCAAGTACCCTGTCCATTATTCCACAAAGCATGTGCTCCAACAGGAAGACAAGAGGGACAGTATCACTGATGCATGCACTGTCACTGCTCACCATCCTCATGGCCTCCTCAAAAGGTGACAGGACAGTGCATGCATCCTTGATCAGTTCTTGGGCAGGCTGCATTCTCTTTGAATGTCAACCAGCCGAGCACTGGCATTATATGACCTGCGGAAATGACCACAGACTTTCCTGGTCTGCCTCAGGAGATCCTGTAAGCCCGGGTACCTGTTTAAGAACTGCTGCACCACCAAATTCAGGACGTGAGCCAAACAGTGAACATGGGTCAAGTATCCCTGTCGGAGGGCGGAGAGGAGGTTGGTGCCATTGTTGCATACAACCATTCCTTGCTGAAGCTGGCGTGGCATCAACCACCTCTGGGCCTGCCCCTGCAGAGCTGAGTCTGGCCCAGTGTGGCTCCTGTCACCTAAGCAGACCAACTCAAGCACCGCATGGCATCTTTTTGCCTGAGTGCTTGCATAGCCCCTTGAACGCCTACGAAGCACCGCTGGTTCAGAGGAGAAATCTGCAGAGGAAGAGGCCATAGAGGAAGAAGAAGAGGAGGGGGTAGAGGAGAGAGCTGTGGCAGAATCACCACTACTAGCATTTTGGAGGCGTGGTGGCGGAACAAGCTCCAACAATACTGAACCCTGTCCTGCATCCTTCCCAGCTGCCAGCAGAGTTACCCAGTGCACCGTGAAAGAAAGGTAACGTCCCTGTCCATGCCTGCTGGACCATGAGTCAGCAGTAATACGCACCTTACTGTTGATCGCCCTGTCCAACGAGGCCAAGACATTGCCTTGCACGTGCTGGTAGAGAGCCAGAATTGACTTCCGTGAAAAGAAATGGCGTTTGGGAACCTGCCACTGAGGTACAGCACATTCCACAAATTCACAAAAGGGGGCAGAGTCTACCAGCTGAAAAGGCAGAAGTTGCAGTGCTAGCAATTCGGCCAAGCTAGCATTCAGACGCTGAGCATGTGGATGGCTGGGACCAAATTTCTTTCAACGGTTTAGCAACTGGGGTAGGGAAATTTGCCTGCTAAAATCAGATGGAGGTGTACTGATAGCAGATTGGCTGCAAGTACTTAGGACACCTATTGCTATACCTTCATTCCTCTCAGTGCAGGTTTCTGAGAGGACTGGAGGTATAGTGGGGTTGGAGAACCCAACTGATGAGGAGCAAGGAGAGGTCCGCCTTGTTCTTTGATGTGGGTCTTTTAAGTGCTGTTGCCAACGGACTGCATGGGAGGTCGTCATATGTCTGGTCAAGCATGTGGTGCCCAAGCGGCTGCTGTTTTGGCCACACTTGATACTCTGCAGACATATGTTGCAAACAGCAACAATGCAATCTACTGCACACGTGTCAAAAAAGGCCCACACCAAAGAACTTTTCGAAATATGTGGGGAGTCAGCAGCGCTCTGCACCTGCTTAGCTCTGCGGTGTGATGCAATAGGGTGGCTGCCCTTAAGCTGCCCCCTGGAGGGCATCCTACCTCATTGGAGATGTGCCTCCTCCTCCTCTCTTCTATCAGGTACCCAAGTTGAGTCAGTGACCTCATCATCTAATCCCTCCTTGTCACTGGAGCAAACTTGGCAGTATGCTGCAGCTGGGGGAACATGACTGCCAGTTTCTTGACCTTCTAGGGCACCCCCTCTCTCTAGGCTGCTGTTACTCCCTTCCTCAACCTGGGTACCATCATCGGAGCCTTCAAATTGCTGCACATCCTTCTGCAGCATGTACCCGACACTGTAGTCGAATACTTCGGGGGACTCCTCTGTGCATGATGGTGGGGCTAGAGAAGGAGTGACTGTTGACATGGAGCTGATGGAATAGGCCGCTTGGCAGCTGCATTGGCAGGCAAACTACTCTGAGCCTGGGTGATAGAGGATAAGGAGGATGAGGAGGGCTTTGTTATCCTTTCCACCATCTCTTCTGCATGTTGTGGCTCAATAACATGGTCAGCTGCAGGAAAAAAGGAGAAGCGTGCCCCACGGCCACGTGCTGAGGATGCACCGCGTACACGACCAGAACTGTTGACTGTAGACACAGAGCCTGCTTGCCCTCTTTTAGTGGCCTGTGAGCGTGTGCCTCTCCTTGGTGGCCTTCCGGACATGCTGTAAATTTTGTTTAGCAAAAAAACACTACACTGTATTGTGTACTGTGTACACCACCAGGAAAGTGGTTGCAACTGCACTAGGGGTGCACGGTATTGTGTACACAAACAGAAGTTTAATAACAACTATGGGTGCACTGTATGTATTGTGTACACCACCAGGAAAGTAGTAGCAACTGCACTATGGGTGCATGGTTCTGTGTACACCAACAGAAGTATAATAACAACTATGGGTACACTGTATGTATTGTGTACACCACCAAGAAAGTAGTAGCAACTGCACTAGGGGTGCACGGTACTGTGTACACCAACAGAAGTTTAATAACAACTATGGTTGCACTGTATTTATTGTGTACACCACCAGGAAAGTAGTAGCAACTGCACTATGGGTGCACGGTACTGTGTACACCAACGGAAGTGTAATAACAACTATGGGTCTACTGTATTGACCACCAGAAAAGTATGAGCAACTGCACTATGGGTGCACAGCACTGTATACACCGCCTGAAGTATATTAGAAACAGTACACCAGGAACGGCCTGCAGTCAGATATAGCTAAACTGGATACAGTGGATATATATATATATATATATATATATATATATATATATATATATATATATATATATATATATATATATATATATATATTAAATACACTTCAGCTAACTGAATCACCTGCCTGCCTGAGGTATATTAGAAACAGTACACCAGGAACGGCCTGCAGTGAGATATAGCTAAACTGTATGCAATGGATATATATATATATATATATATATATATAACTATATGTATATATATAGATGTATATATATTAAATACACTGCAGCTAACTGAATAACCTGCATGTCTGCTCAATCTAAATGACACTCTTTCTCCGTCCACGCCAACGACACACTACAAGAGGCCGACGTGCAGGCGGCCTTATATAGTGTGGGGCGTAGACTTAGTCCCCCTGAGCCATGATTGGCAAAAGGCACTCTGCCTTTGGCCAATTATGGCTCTCTTAGCTGAGGGCGCTGTGATTGGCCAAAGCATGCATTATGGGCCGTTATGTGCCGCTCGAATTTGGGACTCGCGAAGCAGGTTATGTACAGTAAGATATTTACAGTATCTGATCAAGACAGTCCAGAGTTGCGTACAAAAAGGGGAAAGGGTAGTGGATCGGACATCTCTTAGGGGAAGAGGGGGAAAGGATAGGAGGGGAAAAAGAAGAGACAGGGGGTGAGGGGGTGTAAAAGGAAAGATAAGAAGCTGAATGTAACGGTAGATGGTGAAAAGGTGAGGCAGAGTAGATTGCGATAGCGCCCCCCGACTAGGTAGCAAGGCAAGTCCAGGAGGTCAGCCAGACTGCGCAACCTCACGGAGATAGTCGTCCGTATAGATGAAATGCTGCCAGGGTCTCCAGGTCTCACAGAAGGTCTCCTCCCTATTGTGCAAGGTGGCGGTGAGATCCTCCATGTCTCTTAGTTCGTTCACTTTGGAAAACCACAGGGATTTTGCCGGCGGGTTCTCCGATCCTCAACAGAGGGGGGTGCATGCCTTGGCAGCATTCAGTAGCTGGATGGTGAGGAAGGTTTTGTATTCCTTAATGGGTCGCTCTGAAAGGTGGAGCAAGCAGGCTGTGGGATTCCCCTCCAGAGAAACATCAGTTAAGTGCTTGATCGTGCGGGTCACCTCCAACCAGAAAGGTTGGAGTTTGGGGCAGTCCCAGAAAATGTGCAGCATCGTTCCCTCTGCAGTGCCACAACGCCAGCACACACTAGGGACTTGTGGAAAGAAAAGAAAATTTGAAATATTTGGCTGTAGCAGGAGGCAGTTTGTTCACCAAAGGACTGGAGAGCGGTATAATAATGAGTGTCTGCAGGCAGCAGTCAAGCATGGTGGAGATAACTTGTAAGCTTGGGGCTGCATTTCTGCAAATGGAGTTGGAGATTTGGTTATCAATGGTGTCCTCAAGCTGAGAAATACAGGCAGATACTTATCCATCATGCCATACCATCAGGGAGGCGTATGATTGGCCCTGAATTTATTCTGCAGCAGAACAATGACCTCAAACATACAGCCAATGTTATAAGAACCTATCTTCAGTGTTAAGAAGAAGAAGGAGTTCTGGAAGTGATGGTTTGGCCACCACAGAGCCCTGATCTCAACATCATCATCCAGTCTGTCTGGGATTACATTACATTAAGAGACAGAGGGATTTGACCCGCTGGTATAGAGTACCCACCATTCTACATCGCTTCTTCCCTCAGGCGCTGTGGCACTGCGGAAGGTACGATGCTACATGTCTTTTGGGCTTGTCCTAAGCTCACCTATTTAAGCTATTTAAAAGTGAGCTATACAAACTTATAAATCCTAATTAATATAATATAAAACTATCTCACCTGTGTATAAAAAAATATACCTGTTTCCCACCTCACCTCAAAATTGGTAAATTTGATAAATGAGCAGCTGCCCCCTTTAAATGCCCAATGGCTCTAAGCAAAATGAATAAGATAAAGCACATTTGGTGGTTTGAAATGCTTTCCAGCTATTTTTTTTGGTGATTGGATTCACATAAAATGGACTGTTAATACAAGTGCACAGTTACCTCAAGGATTGGGACTGCATGGTCATTTAAAAATATTGTAAAACTGCTTGCTTGTTTTTCACTATTGTAAGTTTTCTGTTATACACATTGGGCTAGCGCCTCTCTTTACCTCATTCAAAGGGCAGTCACACCAAATGTTGATTTGATTTGGATTTCTCTTCTATTCATTTACTTTTCATTTTGTTAATTAATAAAATTAACTATTAACACTTCTATTTCTGAAACAATTCCTAATTTACAGCATTTTTCAGACATGCCTAAAACTTTTGGCCAGTAGTGTATTTCAGAAGGGATGGATAACACATGGTGACCAGATCTGTCTATGCATTTAGCACCACCATGCAGCTTTTTCCCCCTGTGCTGCTAGTTGTGATTGCAAGTTAAAGACAAGTGGAAGGGGTCTACCCCACCAATCTGTCTGCAGTCTGCAGATTTGCTGGACAGAAGTCACTTTCTCCTGGCCTGGCCAATCAAGTAGGATAAAGACTCTGAACATGGAAGAACACTAGGTGAAGATGAAAATGCCAAAAAGGGCATTTACAAGGTAAACGTGCCATAATGTGCAATGGCCTTCAGGAAAAAACTAAAGACCTTCCTTTTCTAAGAAGCTGGCAACAGAGAACGCATTCTAGCGCCTTGAGGCGATTCAGTTCGCATTTGCAGCGCTCTACAAATCCTTCATTCATTCATTCATTCAATGTGCTCAGTATGCTTGCACATTATGGAAAAAGCTGCTGGAGGCCCCAACATTCCTAATGGTTTTATTTCACTTTAAAATGTCATTAGTGTATAATAGGTATACATCTAGAGATATGCCACTGATGAGATCTGTATAGCTGCAGCATCTATATGTTCTAAATATTGACCCCAAATTTGTATAAAATACTGGGCATTCTTTGGCTGCATATATAGAAGAAATTCATTGACTAATTTTTTTGTGTCCAGTGAAGCAGTATCAGTTTGTGTACATAAAAGCAGTATCAGTTTATGTACATAAAAGCATAGCTCACTTCAACAATTTTAATCACTAACCAAGAAAAAGTATGCAGATAAGGACTTCTGACTTTACTTTGACTTTCTTGATATGCATACCGCATCAGTGACTGGGAAACTGATGAAGGCAGAAGGTCAGTATGACAGCCAAGTAACTGGCATTTCCATAAGAAATTCAGCAATGGCAGCCCCTATGTTTCTTTAAGAAAGGTCTACTTTAAATTTATCAGATTAGCCACTAGAGCAGTGGTACATAGCTAGGGGTGCTAAAACACAGTCCCCAAGTGTGGGTCATTTTTTAGGACATTTAAGATTTAAGTTTTCATTCTGTGGTGTAATAGGTTGTGCAAGGGACCGCAGGCAAGTAAAAATATATGCTTGCAGGACTAGGCTGAAAAACAAAAATGTATAAATTCACTCCAGCTACCCCAAAGTACCCCAGTACAAAAAAAAAAAAAAAAGAAACAGAGATTGAATATAGAGCCGATTTCTTTTGCAAGTATTTAAAAAAAATACTGAAAACGAAAAAATTATTGTTGAAATTATTGAAATTCCTTTAAGTACAAAATATGTGTGAATAAGTAGTGCTTAAGAAGAAAAAAAACTACAAATCAGACCTTAACCAACTTGCACAGTTTACTTTCTATATATTTGTGGTTAGGAGTAAGCAGTTATGAATGTTGTAGTTTGGTGCTACTTCCACTACCAACCTTGTTGCTTAATACTTAATACAGGTGTGCCTTAACCACTTGCTTTCCAAGCCTATTCAGAAACTTCTTTCCTACATGTTTTTTTTTTTACGTCGCTTTTGCCCTGCAATGGTATGGAGACGGGTGAGGGCCATCTTCCTCTCACTAAGCTTCATACCACACAAGGGAACGGACATGATTGCCTCAGCGATCACCTCCTCTGCTGGCGGCTCCGGTAAGCAGCAGAGGGCACCAGAGCGTGGCAGGAGGGGGAGCCCTCTCTCGTCGCCGATAAAATTGATCTTGCGGCAAATACGCCGCATTGACCAATTTGTATCTGAAAGCAGACCGCCCGCTAAAGAAGAGGATACCGGGGTTATGGTAGCTAGCTGCTGCCATAACAACGATACTCCTCTTCAAAGTACCAACGTATAACGACGGCGGGTGGTCCGTAAGTGGTTAATGAATATTAATGCACAAAAACATAATATAATACCCAATTGTTTGGTAAAATATAAAAGATGATGTTATGCTGAGTAAAAAGAGATACCTAACATGTCATGCTTTAAAATGTCACATGCTTATGGAATGGTGACAAACTACGGTACCTAAAAATCTCCATATGCAAAGCTTTATAAGCCTAGAAGAGGTCTAGTGCCAGAATTATTGCTCTCGCTATAATGTTTGTGGTGATACCTCACAAGTGTGGTGGGTACACCGATAACCTAGACTTATGCATGCGTTCGCCTTTGCGCACGAGCACTAGGCTTGCTTTATATTATATTTTTTCTTATTATTTTGTTATTTATTTTATTTAATGGTTTTTTTTTTTACACTGTCTGTTTACATTTTTTTATCAACTTTATTGCTATCAGAAGGGATGAACATCACCCCTTTTAAAAGCATGGTCTGTGACAGGTCCTCTTTATGAAGAGATCTGGGGTGTATTAGACCCCAGATTTCTCATCTGGCCTCCAAAGCAGCCAATCAGACACAGATTGATCTGATCAGCTGCTTCACTGGCCGGTAACCAGCCAGTAAACACAAAAACGAAGCCGAAAGTGACAAAATACTCATCGCTTCCAGTAAGAGATGATCATGGACATTCAGATTACCAGCTAGGACCACTTTTACAAAAACGAGCAATGCAGGTCAAAAAGGATAAGAAATACTAGGATGATGCCTGTAGCTGCAGGCATCATCCCAGTATAACCACTGCAACTCAAGGACGTACAGGGAAGTCTTGTGCAACAAGTAGTTCAAGAGAATATATGGTAATTTTACTGTTTTTCCTTTTTTTTTTCTTAGGTAAACATGAAGAAATCAGCTCAATGTAAGTAATCAGTATATTTTAAGGTTTCAAAGATATTTTGATCATGTATTATTTAAAACTATATACTGTCTGTACAAGTGGGTGGTTATATTTGTTAAATTTGTGATGAAGACAAGGCTTCATGCCTTGCAGTGCTTCACAATGGCTTTACATGCAGCTGACTGAAAATAATGCACTCCCTGTGTAACTGATATCTTATGTCAATAATTAAGTAATGAGGCACACAGCACAATTGAACTGAGCCACTGAGAGTTCTTAGTGGCTAATCTTCAAACATTTGTAATTAACAAGAAAACATACAGTTGTGCTCATAAGTTTACATACCCTGGCAGAATTTATGATTTCTTGGTCATTTTTCAGAGAATATGAATGATAACACAAAAACTTTTCTTTCACTCATGGTTAGTGTTTGGCTGAAGCCATTTATTATCAACCAACTGTGTTTACTCTTTTTAAATCATAATGACAACAGAAACTACCCAAATGACCCTGATCCAAAGTTTACATACCCCAGTCCTTAATACCATGTATTGACCCCTTTAACATCAATGACAGCTTGAAGTCTTTTGTGGTATTTGTGGATGAGGCTCTTCTCAGATGGTAAAGCTGCCCATTCCTCTTGGCAAAAAGCCTCCGGTTCCTGTAAATTCTTGGGCTGTCTTGCATGAGCTGCACGTCTGAGATCTCCCCAGAGTGCCTCAATGATATTGAGGTCAGAAGACTGAGATGGCCACTCCAGAACCTTCACTTTATTCTGCTGTAGCCAATGACAGGTCGACTTGGCCTTGTGTTTTGGATCATTGTCATGTTGGAATGTCCAAGTATGTCCCATGTGCAGCTTCCTAGCTGATGAATGCAAATGTTCCTCCAGTATTTTTTGCTAACATACTGCATTCATCTTGCCATCAATTTTGACCAAATTTCCTGTGCCTTTGTAGCACACACATCCCCAAAACATCAGCAATTCACCTCCGCGTTTCAAAGTAGGAATGGTGTACCTTTCATCATAGGCCTTGTTGACTTCTCTCCAAATGTAGTGTTTATGGTTGTGTCCAAAAAGCTCAATTTTGGTCTCATCACTCCAAATGACTTTGTGCCAGAAGGTTTGAGGCTTGTCTCTGTGCTGTTTGGCGTATTGTAAGCGGGATACTTTGTTGCATTTGTGTAGTAATGGCTTTTTCTGGCGACTCGACCATGCAGCCCATCTTTCTTCAGGTGCCTCCTTATTGTGCATCTTGAAACAGCCACACCACGTTTTCAGAGAGTTCTGTATTTCACCTGAAGTTATTTGTGGGTTTTTCTTTGCATCCCGAACAATTTTCCTGGCAGTTGTGGCTGAAATTTTAGTTGTTCTACCTGACCGTGGTTTGGTTTCAACAGAACCCCTCATTTTCCACTTCTTGATTAGAGTCTGAACACTGCTGATTGGCATTCTCAATTCCTCGGATATCTTTTTATATCCCTTTCCTGTTTTATACAGTTTAACTACCTTTTCCTGCAGATCGTTTGACAATTCTTTTGCTTTCCCCATGACTCAGAATCCAGAAATGTCAGTGCAGCACTGGATGAAAGATGCAAGAGTCTGTCTTTTATACACACACTAATTACAAGCAAACAGATCACAGGTGAGGAGTTGTGTCAACTTGTGTGCATGTTATCAGGCCAAAATCACCAGGGTATGTAAACTTTTTATCAGGTCATTTGGGTAGTTTCTGTTGCTATTATGATTTAAAAAGAGTAAACACAGTTGAATGATAATAAATGGCTTCAGCCAAACACTGACCATGAGTGAGAGAAATGTTTTTGTGTTATCATTCATATTCTCTGAAAAATGACCAAGAAATCATAAATTCTGCCAGGGTATGTAAACTTATGAGAACAACTATACATTATATGCAAGATCATGAAAAATGTAAATAAATTCAAAAGTCTTTAAGCGCTACACTAAGGGCAGACATAAAAAGAAAAAAAAAACAGAATGTAATACAATTTTGCATTCGTTAAAAATAAATATATTTTAAATGCAACCTAAATTTGTCTTGATATCACGCTTTTTTTAATGCCCTGTACAGTAGGATTGGGAGAAGGAAGGTCAATACATTGAGTCTGTGTACACAAGCTCTAAATCCCTGCACAGGCTGGAGAAATTTACAAATGCTTTTTTCAAATAATTTTGTATTTCAACTGTGTAATTAGCTAGCTTGAGTTTAAATTTACAGCACATTTTCAACCAAAAGGGGAAGTTCTGCTCTTCCTCCTCTTCTGCCACACCTCTTCAAATTTTGGCATATTATTTTTTTGGGGGGTGGGGGAGCAGGAACCTAGTTTTGACAAGTACTCCCACTTCTGCTCGGATCATCTAGGCCAGGCATGTCCAAAGTCTGGCCCGTGGGCAAGTTGGGGCCCCACTGGTAATTTGTAAAAATATATCTTTTGTGGCCCCCCAACGAATCTCGGAGGGCCACAAAAGTGGAGATATTGTATTTATCGTTCTGGCAACCTCGGAGGGGACAGGGAGGGGGCGGGACAAGCGCTGTCAGATTACATACAGGAGGGTCTCCTGTTTATTTGGCAGCCACTGTAATAAGAATTCCCGTCTCCTGGGCTGGCATTGGACGACTGTTCTGTCTATCATAGGAGGCAGGACTTTGTATTAAAGAGGCTGTCGAGAAAACAGGAGATTCCCCTGTATGTAATCTGTTGGCGTTCGTCCTGCCCCCTCCCTGTCCCCTCCGTGGCTGCAGATCGGCATGGATCAGGCTGCACTGATGGCAATGGTGAGGCTGCATTCAGAGGATGCATTCATGGAAATGGTGAGGCTGCATTTAAGGCAATGGTGAGGCTGTATTCATGGCAAAGGTGAGACTGCATTCATGTCAGTTGTGAGGCTGCATTCATGACACTTGTGAGGCTGCATTCATGTCAATGGTAAGGCTGCATTCATGGCAATGGTGAGGCTGCATTCATGGCAATGGTGAGGCTGCATTCATGGCAACGGTGAGGCTGCATTGATGGCAACGGTGAGGCTGCATTGATGGACACCGACCTTTATTTAAAATTCATTTTTTTTCCTGAAACTTCCCTTTTAAAGGGAAGGTGCGTGTTAGACGCAGATAAATACGGTATATCCAAATAACACGCCCGAGCTCATCCTTAGACTCTTCACCAAACACAGCCACAAAGGCAAGAGAATTCTTGTTGGGCAGTGTATTAGTTAATTTGCATTTACCTTTAATGGTTCAAAGAATGTCAGGCAAAATGGTCTGCCCTCATGCATGTTCACTTCATCAAATCTGTACAATACTGTATAAATGTATCTATTTTTTAATCATATTAAATTATTGCCTCTGCATTCGATTATTTCTAGTTTTAATATTAACTTAAAGTAAAAGTAAACCCATCTATAAAACCCTTTCATTTCCGGCAGGTGCCGTAAATTGAACACTCTCATTGGTTGTGCTCTCAACCAAACTGTCAAACCATCCAATGGCTGGTGTCTTAACTGATCACATGTGGAGCATCATGGCAGTTGTAGATTAAACAGAGGCAAAGATGGCAGCTTCCTTGGCTCAAAACGATAGGAGGGTTTACTTACACTTTAAGACATAAGCCGTGAAGGGTGGGTGCAGACCGGCACGGTGCCCACTCACACTCCTGTAACAGATGATGCACACCGCTGTCATCATCCACAAGAAACTTTATTGCAGACTGTTTAAATGGAACATGGTTCTGCCATGGTGTTCTGTTTGAGCAGTATCCAATAAAGTTTCTTGTGCATGATACCAGTGGTGTGAGACCCTCCTTTTCATCTGGAACAGAATTGTATTATTCTTCTAATAATTGTAAGCAGCAGATGTCCAGAGCACCCCACCATCAGGAGACAAGAGTCCTCCACTCTTTCTTACATCACAGTGCACCCTCCTTACCATCAGGGCCGGTCCCAGGCAGGTGCACGGGGTGCAGTGCACCCAGGCGCCAGAGAGGTGGGGGCGCTGAAGTGCCAGAGTGCTCCCCTCCCTCCTCCTTCTCCCCTCCGTGCTTCTGGACACTTCTGGATCTACTTCTGGATAGCTCTGTCCGCAGGTCCGGCCGCTGTGCTTTTCACTGCTAGAGCCCGTCCCCCCTCCCTCCTCCTCCTGTCAGAGGAGAGCAGCCGCCGGAGATCGGAGCGGCTGGTCTCTGTGTTGAGAGAGACCAGCCGCGCAGTGACTTCGCTCAAGTTCGCTGGGGGGAGGAGGGGGGGCGGCCCGTGCCTGCAGCCTGACACAGGTTCTCTCCTCTGTCTCTCACTCCCGCCTAAGCTGCTGCCTGTCTCGATCTGCTCTTCACCCGGGCGGGGCGGCTTCACACTGTCCTCTCTAGCTGCCGCACGGGTGTTATGTGTCTGTACTGATAGAGGGAGGTTTGTCCCTGGGGCGGTCTGTACTAATGGGGGGTTGTCCTGGGGGTCTGTACTAATGGGGGGTTGTCCTGGGGGTCTGTACTAATGGGGGGTTGTCCTGGGGGTCTGTACTAATGGGGGGGCTGTCCTGGGGGGTCTGTACTAATGGGGGGTTGTCCTGGGGGTCTGTACTAATGGGGGGGCTGTCCTGGGGGGTCTGTACTAATGGGGGGGTTGTCCTGGGGGTCTGTACTAATGGGGGGTTGTCCTGGGGGTCTGTACTAATGGGGGGCTGTCCTGGGGGGTCTGTACTAATAGGGGGTTGTCCTGGGGGTCTGTACTAATGGGGGGTTGTCCTGGGGGGTCTGCACTAATGGGGGGGTTGTCCTGGGGGTCTGTACTAATGGGGGGTTGTCCTGGGGGTCTGTACTAATGGGGGGTTGTCCTGGGGGTCTGTACTAATGGGGGGTTGTCCTGGGGGTCTGTACTAATAGGGGGGGCTGTCCTGGGGGGTCTGTACTAATGGGGGGTTGTCCTGGGGGTCTGTACTAATGGGGGGGCTGTCCTGGGGGGTCTGTACTAATGGGGGGTTGTCCTGGGGGGTCTGTACTAATGGGGGGGTTGTCCTGGGGGTCTGTACTAATGGGGGGGTTGTCCTGGGGGTCTGTACTAATGGGGGGCTGTCCTGGGGGGTCTGTACTAATGGGGGGTTGTCCTGGGGGGTCTGTACTAATGGGGGGTTGTCCTGGGGGTCTGTACTAATGGGGGGGTTGTCCTGGGGGTCTGTACTAATGGGGGGGTTGTCCTGGGGGTCTGTACTAATGGGGGGTTGTCCTGGGGGGTCTGTACTAATGGAGGGGGAGTTGTCTTGGGGGGGTCTGTACTAATGAAGGGGGGTTGACCTGGGGGGTCTGTACTAATGAAGTCGGGGATTTGTCCTGGGGGGTCTGTACTAATGGAGGGATTTGTCCTGGGGGTCTGTACTAATGGAGGGGGGTGTTTGTCCTGGGGGTCTGTACTAATGGAGGGGGGTGTTTGTCCTGGGGGTCTGTACTAATGGAGGGGGGTTGTCCTGGGGGGGGTCTGTACTAATGGAGGGGGGTTGTTCTGGGGGAGTCTGTACTAATGGAGGGGGGTGTTTGTCCGGGAGGGTCTGTACTAATGGAGGGGGGATGTCCTGGGGGCGGTTTGTACTAATGGAGGGGGATTTGTCCTGGTGGGGGATCTGTACTATTGGAGGGGGGTTTGTCCTGGTGGGGGGTCTGTACTAATGGAGGGGGGGGTTTGTCCTAGGGGGTCTGTACTAATGAAGGGGGGATTTGTCCTGTGGGGGTCTGTACTAGTGGAGGGGGGGTTTTCCTGGGGGGTCTGTAGTAATGGTGGGGGTTTGTCCTGGGGGGGTCTGTACTAATGGAGGGGGGATTTGTCCTGTGGGGGTCTGTACTAGTGGAGGGGGGGTTCTCCTGGGGGGTCTGTACTAATGGAGGGGGTTTGTCCTGGGGGTCTGTACTAATAGAGGGGGGGTTTGTCCTGGGGGTCTGTACTAATGGAGGGGGGTTGTCCTGGGGGGTCTGTACTAATGAAGGGGGGCTTTGTCCTGGGGGATCTGTACTAATGGAGGGGGGGTTGTCCTGGTGGGGGTCTACTAATGGAGGGGGGGTGGTTTGTCCTGGGGGGGTCTATACTGATGAAGGGGGGGTCTGTACTGAGAGAGGGGTTTATACTTAGTGGGGGGTCTGCACTGACGAAGGGGGGTCTATACTTAGTGGAGGGGGAGTCTGTACTGAGGGGCGACTAAAGTTGGTGGAAGGAGGGTGACACCATGTTATACCGCACCTGGTGACACCAACCCTAGTGACGTCACTGCAGCTGCGGGCTCTCCTTTCGCCCCTTCCCCTCCCTCTCCCTCTCCTCCACACGTGCACTGCTATACTAGTGAGCGGCGCTGGCCAGCACAGCCTCCCACTATGTTTCTTCCCCCGCCTTTATATCAGCCAGGGAAAAATAGAATAGAAAAAGGAGAAGAGGATTGTGGGACATGCAGTCCCGAGGACTGGCAGCCCCACTGTAACACGGAAACTGCAGCCCACACAGCAGGCTCAGCTGAATGGGAGAGAGAGAGAGACAGGAGCCTGGGAAAGCTTTCAGGGAAGTACACCCAGGACTCCAGAGGGAGAGGGCAGTGCTGAGGGAACACCATCAGAGAGGAAACCCCACTGCCCTGCGCCACCAGAGGGAAAGACACACAGCCTGGTGCCATCCCTGGCAGAGAAAGGAATGCAGTCATTGCCAGAATACAGATCTGGGTTCTACCCAGCGGAGTCACCATGGGCAATTCAGAGTGAGCTGACTCCTGATCAGAGGAACCATCGCTGGGTCAGGTGAGAAGGCCGATCGGCCATTATCTACTAACGTCCATAGGAACTGCAGTCTCTGACCATCTCCTGTATCATGTCTTCAGTCTCTGACCTTCTCTTGTATCATGTCTTCAGTCTCTGACCTTCTCTTGTATCATGTCTGCAGTCTCTGACCATTTCTTGTATCATGTCTGCAGTCTCTGACCATCTCTTGTATCATGTCTGCAGTCTCTGACCATCTCCTGTATCATGTCTGCAGTCTCTGACCATCTCTTGTATCATGTCTGCAGTCTCTGACCATCTCCTGTATCATGTCTGCAGTCTCTGATCATCTCCTGTACCATGTCTACAGTCTCTGACCAGCTTCTGTACCATGTCTGCAGTCTCTGATCATCTCCTGTACCATGTCTACAGTCTCTGACCATCTACTCTATCTTGTCTGTAGTCTCTGACCATCTCCTGTATTATGTCTGCAGTCTCTGACCATCTCTTGTATCATGTCTGCAGTCTCTGACCATCTCCTGTACTATGTCTGCAGTCTCTGATCATCTCCTGCACCATGTCTGCAGTCTCTGACCACCTCCTGTACTATGTCTGCAGTCTCTGACTGTCTCTTGTATCATGTCTACAGTCTCTGATCATCTCCTGTACTATGTCTGCAGTCTCTGATCATCTCCTGTACCATGTCTGCAGTCTCCGATCATCTCCTGTACTATGTCTACAGTCTCTGATCATCTCTTGTACTATGTCTGCAGTCTCTGACTGTCTCTTGTATCATGTCTACAGTCTCTGACCATCTCCTGTACTATGTCTGCAGTCTCTGATCATCTCCTGTACCATGTCTGCAGTCTCTGATCATCTCCTGTACTATGTCTACAGTCTCTGACCATCTCCTGTATCATGTCTGCAGTCTCTGACCATCTCCTGTATCATGTCTGCAGTCTCTGACCATCTCCTGTATCATGTCTGCAGTCTCTGATCATCTCCTGTACCATGTCTACAGTCTCTGACCAGCTTCTGTACCATGTCTGCAGTCTCTGATCATCTCCTGTACCATGTCTACAGTCTCTGACCATCTATTCTATCTTGTCTGTAGTCTCTGACCATCTCCTGTATTATGTCTGCAGTCTCTGACCATCTCTTGTATCATGTCTGCAGTCTCTGACTGTCTCTTGTATCATGTCTACAGTCTCTGACCATCTCCTGTACTATGTCTGCAGTCTCTGATCATCTCCTGTACCATGTCTGCAGTCTCTGACTGTCTCTTGTATCATGTCTACAGTCTCTGATCATCTCCTGTACTATGTCTGCAGTCTCTGACTGTCTCTTGTATCATGTCTACAGTCTCTGACCATCTCCTGTACTATGTCTGCAGTCTCTGATCATCTCCTGTACCATGTCTGCAGTCTCTGATCATCTCCTGTACTATGTCTACAGTCTCTGATCATCTCCTGTACCATGTCTGCAGTCTCTGATCATCTCCTGTACTATGTCTGCAGTCTCTGATCATCTCCTGTACCATGTCTACAGTCTCTGATCATCTCCTGTACCATGTCTGCAGTCTCTGATCATCTCCTGTACTATGTCTGCAGTCTCTGATAATCTCCTGTATTATGTCTGCAGTCTCTGACCATCTCCTGTACTATGTCTGCAGTCTCTGACTGTCTCTTGTATCATGTCTACAGTCTCTGACTGTCTCTTGTATCATGTCTGCAGTCTCTGATCATCTCCTGTACTATGTCTGCAGTCTCTGATCATCTCCTGTACCATGTCTGCAGTCTCTGATCATCTCCTGTACTATGTCTGCAGTCTCTGATCATCTCCTGTATTATGTCTGCAGTCTCTGACCATCTCCTGTACTATGTCTGCAGTCTCTGACTGTCTCTTGTATCATGTCTGCAGTCTCTGACCATCTCTTGTATCATGTCTGCAGTCTCTGATCATCTCCTGTACCATGTCTGCAGTCTCCGACCATCTCCTGTACTATGTCTGCAGTCTCTGACCATCTCTTGTATCATGTCTGCAGTCTCTGATCATCTCCTGTACCATGTCTGCAGTCTCTGACCATCTCCTGTACCATGTCTGCAGTCTCTGATCATCTCCTGTACCATGTCTGCAGTCTCTGATCATCTCCTGTACCATGTCTACAGTCTCTGATCATCTCCTGTACCACGTCTGCAGTCTCTGATCATCTCCTGTATCATGTCTGCAGTCTCTGATCATCTCCTGTACCATGTCTACAGTCTCTGATCATCTCCTGTATTATGTCTGCAGTCTCTGATCATCTCCTGTACCATGTCTGTAGTCTCTGATCATCTCCTGTACCATGTCTGCAGTCTCTGATCATCTCCTGTACTATGTCTGCAGTCTCTGATCATCTCCTGTACTATGTCTGCAGTCTCTGATCATCTCCTGTACTATGTCTGCAGTCTCTGATCATCTCCTGTACTATGTCTGCAGTCTCTGATCATCTCCTGTACTATGTCTGCAGTCTCTGATCATCTCCTGTACTATGTCTGCAGTCTCTGATCATCTCCTGTATTATGTCTGCAGTCTCTGATAATCTTCTGTACTATGTCTGCAGTCTCTGACCATCTCTTGTATCATGTCTGCAGTCTTTGACCGTATCCTGTATTATGTCTGGGGACTCTTTCTAACAGAAGCCCTCTCTGTGTGCATCAGAGAGACTCCCCTCCAGGTCTCATTAGTGTTCTCTCTTCCTGTATTTTCTATATTGTTAAGAGATCATGGGAGGATTTCAGGGTAACGAAGACTTCTTAGAGGAGCAGCTCTGTATTTGAGTCGTTGCCATAGAATCGTTTGTAAAGGGGAGGAGTTGGTAAGATGACCACGCCCATGTGGGGGCGCCAGAAATATTTCTGCACCCAGGCGCCGGTGATCGGCCCTGCTTACCATGTGCTGCTGCAGTGAAGAAGCTGGGAAGCAGAAAGTGCAGGGTCGGGAGGAGGACCAGAGGAGTGCTGGAGCCAGCTGCCAGTTTGCTGAATGCTGAGACCAGGGGAGGCAGAGACAAGGGGGAGCTGCAGCTGTACAGAGAGGTGCAGAATCTGTAGGAGGTGTTCTTTCCTCTTCTCTGCTGCTGACACGGGGCAGAGACAAGCCTCTCCAGGCCACACGAGAAAGCAAGGGATCTGGCGGAGGAGTTCTATCCTCTTCTCTGCTGCCGACTGCTGGGACAAGGTGGGGACAGAGATGAAGGGGGTGCCGCAGCTGCAGGAGAGGAGCAAGGGCCACATGAAATGGCCTGGTGGGCTGAATTAAGACACATGTAGTCTAGTCACAGCTGGCTACCCACCGATATCATGCCAGCGCTGGGGATCCAAAGACTGGCGAAGAACCGAATGGGGGGAGGACAGTGCTGGATCCTTGGACAGGTGAGTGGAGACTTTACATTTTTGCAGAACTGACTGAAGAACCACTGAAAAGTGTAAAGTTTTATTTGAAGAAAAAAAAAAAAAAAGATATTATACTTACCTGCTCTGTGGTGCTATGAGTGCCCCCTCAGCAAGCCATGAACCTGAATGTACAAAGCCAGGTTGTGCAAATCCCTTGGGATAGTGGGGCGTTAAAAAAATGTTTAGACTTTAGAACCACTTTAAAGCGGAGTTCCACCCAAAAATGGAACTTCCGCTTTTCAAATTCCTCCCCCCCTCCGGTGTCACATTTGGCACCTTTCAGGGGGGAGGGGGGAGCAGATACCTGTATAATCTCAGTATTTGCTCCCACTTCCGTGCATAGACCGCCGCAGTATCCGCGGCTATCTACACCATGTCCGGCCCCTACTCCGTCCCCCCCGCTGGGAGACATACAGGTCCCAGAAGACAGCAGGGACCAGTGAGATTGCGCAGTAGGGAACCAGGCTGTGAAGCCGCAAGGCTTCACTTCCTGATTCCCTTACCAAAGATGCCGGTGCCTCCACCCGGGAGCCGAGGGAGAGATCAGCTTCGGGTGAGGACACCGCAGGCACCCTTGGCAAGTAAGTGTCCATATATTAAAAGTCAGCAGCTGCAGTATTTGTAGCTGCTGACTTTTAATTTTTTTTTTTCGGCGGAACTCCGCTTTAAGGTAAATACTGCACTAATATCTTGAAGTGGTTTTAAAAGGCTATTTTTTTTTATCTTAAAATAAAAAAAAGGTAATACTGGGATCCCCGTCAGCGCTCTCTGCTCCTCCTTTTCTACAGGTGCTCCATAGCAAACTGGCTGCTATGGGGGTAGTCATACGGGCACGCGCCCGAGCCGGCCTGTGTGCGTCCAGAGACACATACACAGAGCGTGGTTCAGCCCTGCCCCCTGCGTCCTCCTCACAGGATTTGATTGACAGAAGCCTCTATTGCCTCTGTGACCTGGGAGAACAGAAAAAGGGGAGCGCACCACTGCAGATGGGCTCTGGATTGAAAAAAGACTCATGTAAGTGTTTAGGGAGGTGGGGGATACATTTACTGGGACATTTTTACCTTAATGCAGGGAACAGAGCCACATTAAAACACGCACTCAATAAAAATATACCAACTTTCCCTTTAAAGCAAATAAGACTCTAGGATCACATGTTTATTATAAACCTGTAAATGCTGTTTGTGTTTACCTGTGCCTGAAGAACGTGCACTTTTTGATTAGTGTTGGCTAAGTTGAGACTCTCCCGTTCAAACTCTTGTTTGCTATGCATTATGTCCATCTCCTTCTGTGAGATCTGTCTGTTAGTGAGCTCCTTTGTCTTCTTCAACTGAACAATCTCCTCCATCAACTGCTTTTTTTCTTTAGAATAAGAAGCTACAAAGACAACGCAAAACACATTTGTTTATAACTATCAGTTACTACCATTGTCTCACTCTTTGATAGTATTAACATGGATAGAAGCTAGAGAAAAAAAAACAAAGATGGTAGCAGATGCATGCCCCAGAGACCTCTATTTTTAATCTAAATGTTGGAAATAGTTTGTGTCTCCTTGCTACTGTGTTTCCCCGAAAATAAGACCTACTCCGATAATAAGACCTACTGTGATTTTCAGGGAAGGCTGAAATATAAGCCCTACCCCGAATATAAGCCCTAGTTTAGGTTGGTTGTGCAATGCTACAGTCCACTCTCCTGCACTAGTATATGTTGTGGAGGGTGTGTGTTTCTGTGAGTTGTATCGGTTACCTTCGGTGCGGCGCCACTTGGCGCTCAGCTGATCTCCTCTTCTCTCAGCTGTCAGCGGGGAATCACGGCCCCCCTCCCTGCATTGCTTAGAGAGGGGAAGACAGCTCGGGGCGGGACATGGAAGCACCGAGCAGGGCTCACCTGATGATCTCTTCTCCTGGGTGTCAGCGGGGGATCTTGGCCCCCCTCCCCCTGCACTAATTATAGCCAAGGAAGACATCTCAGGCGAGCCATTGAAGCGCCGAGCAGGACTCAGCTGATCTCTGCTGCTCTCCTCTTCTCCCGGGTGTCAGCGGAGGATCTCCCCCCCTCCCTCTTCAGTGCTTGGAGCGGTGGAAAACAGCTCAGGCAGGCCATGGAAAAAGGTATTTGCATGGTTGCATTGCAGAAACGCACACCTTTTGCATTATGTGATCCTGTGATAGAGGGGATTCTGGCATTTTGTAACCACTGGGAAGACAGCACATTGCATGGCAAGCCCTACCCCGAAAATAAGCCCTAGTGTGTTTTTGGCTGACAAAATTAATATAAGATCTGGGCTTTTTTTTGGGGAAACACGGTAGTTACTAGGACAGGGCACTGGCAAATGTTTCTGTTGTGTAACATACTTTACAAATTAGGAAATCAGTTTTTTGCATGCCATAAATACAGCTGGAATTGGATGCAGAGACATGTGTTAGAGCCGGCTCCTGATCCAGTGTAAGAGGTGCAACGTCACACTGAGATTGAGAGTCATGCGGGTCCTCAGTGAAGAAAAAGAGGTCCCTCACCTTAGGACACAACTGGGGATTCATGGCATGGGGTAGGGTTATAGGGGAGGTGCCCAGTAAGTATACCCTCAAAAGCTTGCCACCTGAAGGTTTGAGCTTATAACCAAGGGTCCAGGAATACTTTGCCTGTGTCTTGTGCTATACGATATTATAGGATATTAGCTTTTAACCCAAAAAATATATATATTTTATAACAAAACGTTAAATGTTCAAGCTCTGTTGAATACAGCTAAGGAAATGGTACTTCTGTTAAATTCACTTCATTGCTGCTCTAATCTTTTCACTCTGTGGCAAATCTTGTCTGCCATTTTACAGTTTTTACTATACCTTATATACACAAATCCATGTGCAACTAGAATGGATTGATAATGTTACATTGCTGTTAAGGAGTTCAAATACTTTGTCTACCCAGTAAAAGATTTTATGGAATTATTCAGTGCAAAAAAGAAGTGCTTGCATGTTCTACATAAAGCAGCATTCAGTAGACTGAGGAGTATTTTTTTCACCCAGGCCTCCACAGAAAAACGCTTGCTTCTCTAGTAAATGCAGTGGCGGTTGGTGGTTTTTTTTGGGGGGGTGGCAAACAACCACCCATCCACCCCCGTAGCTGCACCCACCCCCCCGCTGTTTTCCGGTCGGCCCGGCACTTACCCCATCGTGGCGGGTGGCAGGCAGCGTGGTGCAGCGGCTTGGCTCCGAGTCCTCTCGTTCATGGCGGCTTCCAGATCCTCCCCTCCTCCTAGGCGTCCAATAGGATCGCCTGTCCTTTCAGCCAATCGGGTGATCGGTGTCAAAACCCGCTTCCCGTTTGGCTGGGAGGAGGATCAGTGTTACAACAGCGAATATTGATTCGCTGATGTAACACATCTGGGTGGGCTCGGAGCGCACTCTTTGCAACCCAAGCCCACCCTATACTGAAGGCTATTAGAGCCTCTGGCTCTAATCGATGTTTAAAAAAAAAACAGCCCCCCCGCATTGGAATCCATGCGCCTGAAAGCCCTTAATGGACGGGCCGCCCCTAAGTAAATGTAATGTAATTAAATATAGAGTTAGTTACCTTCAGCTTCTCTGATTTGCTTTTTCACATGTTCTAGATCACGCTGCAGCATTAGTAAATTTGCATCTTTACGTTTCACTTCAAGCTTCAAGCCTTCGCCCTCTGATCGAAGGTCCTAAGAAAAAAGGTAACATTATCACTTGTTTTTCAGCAAAACCATCTTCCCTGTCCTAGATTGCACATACCTTTAAAATGTAAACTACCTTTAAAATCAGAACTACCACCCATCTATCCTTCTGTTCAATTGATTACAATCCCCCTTAGAAATTTTATAGCGTTCCCTGATCTTACCACTGTCACTTGCTTTATTTAGTAGTGTCCTGATATTTTTTGCAGTATTTGACATCACAGGCTGCTGGTAAAAAATGTAACAGCAGTTCTCTGTTCCAGGAAAATCGGGTACATGTTATTCTTAGTACATTGGGGAGCCTGAAATAGGCAATGGACTTCCAAGTTGCCTGCCTCTGTAGCTACAACATTTGAGATTAGGTTTACATACGGTACTAAAGCTGTACGATTCTGTCCAAAATGAGAATCACGATTTTTTTGCTTAGAATAAAGATCAAGATTCTTGCGGCGTAACATCATCTTTCACATTATACAAAAAAATTGGGCTAACTTTACTGTTTAGTTTTTCTTTTAGTTCATTAAAGTGTATTTTTTCCAAAAACTGCGCAAATATAGTGTGACATAAAATATTGCAACAACCGCCATTTTATTCTCTAGGGTCTCTGCTAAGAAAATATATATAATGTTTGGGGATTCTAAGTAATTTTCTAGCAAAAAATATTGATTGTAACTTGTAAGCAACAAGTGTCAGAAAAAGTCCTTAAGGGGTTAAACTGACCTCATTTACAGACCTAAGTTAATTTCTTTGATCTAAAAGAACTAAATGATACTTTGTTTATAGTTATTTCCCAGCACTGACAATGTTGTGATAAACTTGGCAGGCTCAGCTGTGAGCAGAGAACTCTCTGCACTGAATCAGGCAAATGCCGTATTAAGATCGTGAGGGGGGTTGAATTGCAATTTTTTAACGATTAATCACGCAGCTCTATACGGTACCAATCTATTTTTCAAACTTCTGCTCACTGGGGATCATGTACTAAAGGTATAGGCCTGTTCACTTGTGAAAGTGAATTTTTATTGAGCTTAGTAAATGGGTTGAAACTTGTGTTATACCAAAAATTATATATATATATATATATATATATATATATATATATATATATATATTTAATATCTCGGGGGAGAAAGGTAAAGTGGAGTGCGCAGAAAGCCACACCCAACAGAAGGTGTGCTCAGGGCTCAGAACTGCAAATTGCACAAAGCACAAGCTTTAGGGGTGTGTAACGCACAGGGCACAGGACTCAGGAATGCGTAACGCACAGGCCGCAGGACTCAGGAGTGTGTAACGCACAGGCAGTGTTAATTTTGATGTCAAATTTCGATTTAGTTTTAGTCATAGTCTTTTGACTAAAATGCCATTTTAGTTTTAGTCGTATTTTAGTCATCTAAATTTTTTTTGTCGTATTTTAGTTAACTAAAATAGCCTTAATTTAGTAGACGAAAATATTTTCGGCAACAAAACTAACACTTTGCAAAGGGCTCCCCACAGTACAGAGCCCCTCCCCCACTCCATTACACCCTCTCCCCCCAACCACAGTACAAAGCTCTCCTCCCACTCACCTGAGAGTGACAGGGAGAAGTCCTTGGGGCTGCCGGAGAAACAGTGAGGCTAATGGGGCTAAGCACGTCTGAGCTGCTCGAAGAGGTACGCTATCATTGGTAGAGGGAGAAGCTGACAGAGAAAATGAATAGAAAACTTCCTTTACCAGCTTCTGTGTTTTCCAGTGACAAGGCGGTAAGGACAGGGCAGTCCTTCCACGTTACAGCTGGAGAAAGTTGAAATTCCAGTTCTAGGTAGAAGTGGGATACGCTTTCCTAAACGGATACGTTTTCAAGCATTGCCTGAAGGTGGACAGAGTAGGAGATAGCTGGATGGATTGGGGTAGAAAGGAAGGAGGAGGATCTGAAGAAATCCCAGAGACAAGCATGGGAGGAAGTCATGAAAGAGCTAGAGAACTGGAGGTCTAGGACAGAAAGAAGAGGTTATTGTGGGTGATATTTTGAGATGAGGCTGGTGATGTAACTTTGTAACAGTTGTGGATGGCTTTGTATGTTGTGGTTAGTATTTTGAATTCTGTGTGGACGAGTGGAGGCCAGTGGAGGAATTGGGAGACATGGAGTAGTTAGTTAGGCGGATGAGTTTGGCAGCAGCATTCATGATGGAGTGAAAGGGTGCTAGATTGTGTAAAGGTAGGCCCACAATGAGGGAGTTGGAATAGTGCATGTGAGAGATAATGAGGGGGTAAAATAGAAGCTTTGTGGAGTAATTTGTTAAGAAGGGGTACATTTTAGAAATGTTGTGGAGTTAAAGCAACATTTGGATACTGATTGGATATGGAGTCAAAAAGAGAGGTAAGAGTCCAGGATTACACCTAACACCCTGGCCTGAAGGAACTGACTGATTGCAGTGCTGTTGATCTCAGAGGGGTGAAATCATGGGGGCAGTAATCCTACTTACACTGAACATTCAGGCCTACTAAGAGTTGTATGGAGCAGGCAGTGTGTTAAAACCGAACACAATCGAATTGGATAGTAAACCAGCTTGTTTTATCAATTTTATAAAACATACCAGAAACTCAGAGCAGGACATTTAAAATATTAGATACTTGACTGGAATCAAACATTACTTGAAAAGGATTAACAGAAATCCAACTCTTCACTATTTACCAAGAGTGGTACAATATTTTTTCCTAATTGTGACTCCCTTTGCCTGCAAATCCAGCTGTAAAATTTCTGAACTAATCTATCTGCCCTCAGATGGAAATGCAAATCAGAATCCGTCAGGGGTTAGTTTTATTGTAATGTTTTATCTGAATAATTGCCGGACATGTTTGTAAATCAAACTACAGGTTTGGTAAATATGTGGTATGTCCATTTTTATGCTTTATGAATACTATTTCCTAGAGAAATATATGGTGCAATACTTAGAAAGCTATTATCATTTGTAGAAATGGTGCATACAAAACACAGGCACTGTACAATTGATTCAAAAAAGCAAGTTTGTCACATATAAAGGAGGATGAGTCTATTCATATTGCCACTGCAGAGTAATTAGCAGGGTTAAACTGGCTGCGTTGATGATTTCAGGACTTGTACTATTACAAAAGCAGCCTTAGATACCCTGAGTGTGTGACATGATATATTGTAATTATAAATGGTCAAAGATATGCTTAGATGTGCTGCTTTTCTCGGCTTCCTCTGTTGCCAGTCACCCTACCATACAAACCTTGAGAGATTAGTCACATAAACTCAAGTCAACGGGAAGATTAATGTGCAGTCCACTACTTGCTGAACTTCACACTCTTAAACCCCTTGGCAGAGATTACACAAAAAAATGTTCAGCATGTGTACGATAGAGGAACAGGGCTTTAAGCAGCAGCTTTTTCAGTGACGCTAAGGACCTAGCACGTCTTTTACCACTTTAGTTGGGATGGGCATTGTTTGTATAGGATAGTTCAAGATCTGCTTTTAACTCTGGTTCTATTGCAGAAGGCTGCATAGAGTTGTGAGATCCCCATAGTACAGAAAACCAAAAAGATGTACAATATGTTTGCTTACAGATCATTTTAAAAATAGAATATCCACTCATCAAATCAAAATCTAAAATAAAGCAAATTAAATAATCAGTTATACTGTATATGGAAAAAATACTATATCTATATATAGATATATATAGAATGTAAAGTAGTGAGTGTACAGCTTGTATAACAGTGTACATTTTCTGTCCCCTCAAAATAACTCAACACACAGCCCTTAATGTCTAAACCGCTGGCAACAAAAGTGAGTACACCTCCTAAGTGAAAATGTCCAAATTGGGCTCAATTAGGTGTCATGTGACTCATTAGTGTTACTGGGTCTCAGGTGTGAATGGGGAGCAAGTGTGTTAAATTTGGTGTTATCACTCTCACTCTCTCTTAGTGGTCACTGGAAGTTCAACATGGCACCTCATGGCAAAGAAAGAATTGGTGCTCTACATAAAGATTGCCAAGACCCTGAAACTAAGCTGCAGCACGGTGGTCAAGACCATACAGTGGTTTAACAGGACAGAGAATAGGCCTCGTCATGGTCGACCAAAGAAGTTGAGTGCACGTGCTCAGCGTCATATCCAGAGGTTGTCTTTGGGAAATAGACGTATGAGTGCTTCCAGCATTACTGCAGAGGTTGAAGATATGGGAGGCCAGCCTGTCAGTGCTCAGACAATATGCCGCACGCTGCATCAAATTGGTCTGCATGGCTGTCGTCCCAGAAGGAAGCCTCTTCTAAAGATGATGCACAAGAAAGCCTGCAAACAGTTTGCTGAAGACAAGCAGACTAAGGACATGGATTACTGGAACCATGTCCTGTGGTCTGATGAGACCAAGATAAATTTATTTGGTTCAGATGATGTCAAGCGTGTGTGGCGGCAACCAGGTGAGAAGTACAAAGACAAGTATGTCTTGCCTACAGTCAAGCATGGTGGTGGGAGTGTCATGGTCTGGGGCTGCATGAGTGCTGCCGGCACTGGGGAGCTACAGTTCATTGAGGGAACCATGAATACCAACATATACTGTGACATATTGAAGCAGAGCATGATCCCCCTCCCTTCAGGGATTTGGCTGCAGTGCAGTATTCCAACATGATAAAGACCCCAAACACACCTCCAAGATGACCACTGCCTTTCTAAAGAAGCTGAGGGTAAAGGTGACGAACTGGCCAAGCATGTCTCCAGACCTAAACCCTATTGTGCATCTGTGGGGCATCCTCAAATGGAAGGTGAAGGTCTCTAACATCCACCAGCTCTGTAATATTGTCATGGAGGAGTGGAAGAGGACTCCAGTGGTGGCCACACAAAATATTGACACTTTGGGCCCAGTTTGGACATTTTCACGTAGGGGTGTACTCACTTTTGTTGTCAGCAGTTTAAACATTATTGGCTGTGTGTTGAGTTATTTTGAGGGAACAGCAAATTTACAGTTATACAAGCTGTACACTCACTACTTTACATTGTAGTAAAGTGTCATTTCTTCAGTGTTGTCACATGAAAAGATATAATAAAATATTTACAAAAATGTGAGGGGTGTACTCACTTTTGTGAGCTACTGTATATCTCTATATAGATATATTTATATAGATATATTTATTACAGTGGGACTTTCATGGTACAAAGTATTTAAATAAGAATATGCTAGTAAAAACTATGTTTATTATATACTGTATCATGATAAGTTCTTAAAATAAGATGTATAAGAAAAATCATACAATTCTATGTTTTATTTGTAAATGATTGCATGTATTTGTCATAGGACAGGGCCATATTGGAGGCTATTAATGTGATACTGATATGCAATAATATCAGATGATCATTTTATGCATCTTATTTTATATTCATTTTTGGATGTAGGTACATAGGGCCATCTAAAATAGAATTACAATCTATAATTTAAAATGATTAATTATTTTGTTTATTTTACAAGTAGTGTTCATTCACATAATGTATGTACCCTAGAAGCATTGCTGTATATTTACTAAAACTATAGTAAAAAAATTGTTTATTACCAACAATTTCCTGAACAGGTGCTCTGCCTCCATGGTGAGTTGTGGTGAAAGTTCTTTGGCCTTTTTAGTCTGCCCACGAGTGAAAATCTGGAGTTAAGAAAAAGCTCTCTAATAGTATGTTACTTGACCAATCTATTTCCTAATTCTAGTACAAAAAAATTAGCTAGTAAACCACTACTAATAATATATAATTTATAAAAGCAAAGATTGGTATGGTTTGTCCATTTTTCCTTTTTTCATGCTTCCGTGAGTGTGCTGGCTCAGTTGAATTATTAAGATATGACTGTTACCTTTTGCGTAAAAGTATGCAAGTTTGGGTCATCCAAGGGTGCACATTTATGGAAGAAGCAAGGAACTCAGCCAACCTGGCAGCAAGCAGAAAGAGCAGCCAGCCACAGCTTGTCCCAGAGGAGCCAAAAACGATCAAGAGTTTTCAGGGCCATCTTATTGATCTTCTCCTCCAGGATCATTCATCTAGGAGTGTCTCAGGGACATGCGGTGAGGTCAGTGGCTGGTGAGGCACTGGCTAGTATCAGAGCCAGATACACACAGGTTACATATGCCGTGAACGTCAGAGTGAGAGCAATAATTCTAGCACTAGACCTCCTCTGTAACTCTAAACATGTAACCTGTAAAAAATGTTAAAACGTCGCCTATGGAGATTTTTAAGTACTGAAGTTTGGCACCATTCCACGAGTGTGCGCAATTTTAAAGCATGACATGTTAGGTATATATTTACTCGTCGTAACATCATCTTTCACAGTACACACAAAAAAAAAATCGGGCTAACTTTAGAGGTTTTTTTTGTTTTTTTTTACTCATGAAAAAGTTTCTTTAAAAAAAAAAAAACACGTGTTTGAAAAATTGCTGCGCAAATACTGTGTAACACAAAAGTTGCAACGACCACCATTTTATTCCCTAGGGTGTCTTATAAAAAAATATATATGATGTTTGGGGGTTCTGAGTAATTTTCCAGCAAAAAAATTATGATTTTTACATGTAGGAGAGAAGTGCCAGAATTGGCCTGGGTGGCAAGTTGTTAATTACCATAAGTAAGTAATATACAAATAATTATTATATATTGTTTTTAAGGTAATTTACTATATTTTCAAAAACTGCACTTTTCAGCAGCAGTAGATTCTCCCTCTTAACTGTGTGAGAAAAACATGGGGTTATGGGCAGTGGCGGCTGGTGAAGTTTTAGGATGGGGGGGTGCCAGACCCCGCCCTTCCTTTTTGACCCCTCCCACTTGGTGAAAATGGGTTTGGTTTTAGTGGAATAGTGAGCATGGCTTTAAGGTGGTGTGGTTAGCGTCTGAGATGAAGGAGGGATGGAGGGAGAGGGAGGGAGAGGGAGGGAGAGAGGGAGGGACAGCAGGCCCAGATCCTACACAGCAATAGAAATATGTGTGTTCTAGAAAGTTTAACAATCAGCAGATAAAGATACTCAAAACACCTAGTGTTAGCACTTCAATCATCCCGGCACCATGGTTGTTATGGTGTCAGGATGATTGAAACGCAATATTTCTATTATTACATTGTAATATAAAATGAAATCATTCAACTCACCATAATGCAGAATCAGTGGGAGCCCTGAGTGTGTCACTTGCCACGTCGCCTGCCACCAGATGCCATCAGGTGTCCCCAGCAAAATCCTTCCTTACATCAGGTTCCCCCAGCGGAGCCCGTCCTTACATCAGGTGCCCCCAGCGGAGTCTGTCCCTACATCAGGTGCCCCCAGCGGAGTCCGTCCTTACATCAGGTGTCCCCAGCGGAGTCCGTCCTTACATCAGGTGCCCCCAGTGGAGTCCGTCCTTACATTAGGTGCCCCCAGCGGAGTCCGTCCTTACATTAGGTGCTCCCAGCGGAGTCCCTCCTTACATCATGTGCCCCCAGCGGAGTCCCTCCTTACATCTGTGTCCCCGTCAGCAGAGTCCCTCCTTACATCTGTGTCTCTGTCAGCAGAGTCCCTCCTTACATCTGTGTCCCTGTCAGCGAAGCCCCTCCTTACATCTGTGTACCCGTCAGCGAAGCCCCTCCTTACATCTGTGTACCCGTCAGCGAAGCCCCTTCTTACATCTGTGTCCCCAGCGGAGCCCCTCCATACATCTGTGTCCCCAGCGGAGCCCCTCCTTACATCTGTGTCCCCAGCAGAGCCCCTCCTTACATCTGTGTCCCCAGCGGAGCCCCTCCTTACATCTGTGTCCCCAGCGGAGCCCCTCCTTATATCTGTGTCCCCAGCGGACCCCTCTATACAGCTGTGTCCCCAGTGGAGCCCCTCCTTACATCTGTGTCCCCAGTGGAGTCCCTCCTTACATCTGTGTCCCCAGCGTAGCCCCTCCTTACATCAGTGTCCCCAGTGGAGTCCGTCCTTACATCTGTGTCCCCAGCAGAGTCCATCCTTACATCTGTGTCCCCAGCAGAGCCCGTCCTTACATCTGTGTCCCCAGCGGAGCCCCTCCTTACATCTGTGTCCCCAGTGGAGCAGCAGGAACCTCCTCACATCTGCAGCAGGGTCCTCCTCACATCTGCAGCAGGGTCCTCCTCACATCTGTGTCCCCAGCGGCAGCACAGCACTCCTTCAAGCCGCGTCTGTGCTAGTTCCTGGTTTCTCTGTGTATTCAGTGGAGAGGGGAGGCCATCTCCACTCTCTCCACTGAACACAAGGTTATTAGTCCTCACAGCGGCCATCTTTTTGTAGCCCGCCGGAAGTGATTTTGTTCTCACATTGCCGGGCAGATGCTGCTCGGTGCGATCGATTGCGCTGGAAAGCAGCCCCAAACCCCACCAATGAAGCGTCGCATCTGCAATTTCGTGATTGCATTGACGTGGCGCTTCCCATAGCGCACTGTGTCCGGCACCCGACAACAGTGCACTTAGTTAAAGGACATTTTTTAATTTTTTTTTTCCTAAAGGGGTCGTTGTTAAAAAAAAATATTTATTTTGTAATTTTTTTTTTTGGACGGGTCACCACTGGTAATTGGTAAACCTAATTCCCATAAACCCATGTTTTTCCTTCTATTTAAGAGGGATGGGCTGGAAGGAAGCATTTGTCTTTTAGACACATGCCCCCTTCTATAACACTGCAATGAGGGAAGAGCCTCCTCTGCAGCATTTTTATTGGACAGTTTGCAACAATGATACTTTATCATTGGTCCAAGGCTCCAAGCTGTCCATTGAGCACAGTGCCTCTGACAAGAAGTCATCCTCTTAGTCTGCTGCAAACAACGTGTGCCAGCTTCTATTTAAACTGGCCGCTCTGGATGTAGCTTCTGACAGGCTGTGTAAGGAGCCCTGTATCTCCGGAACTATAGGTGACCCCAAATTTGGGGTCTCTGGGACCCCAGGTCTCTGAGCTACGTCCATCGAAGCTCGATCATTTTTTTTTGTTCATGGCTGCCTCCCCTGACTGCACGTCCCTGGAGTGTCTGTCATTCCCATAAAACCAGCAAAGTCCGCTTCAACAGTCATGTGAATAGCCTGTTTAAAACATAAATGTGAGAGGTAAAAACTAGGGAAATCCTGCTTGCAGTGGTTAGCTGACACCTCCAGATTCCTGTCTCTGATCCCCTTTAGGTCATTCCAGAGTGCTCAACACCTTGCTGCACTGTAATACAAAATGCCAACCAGCTTTATGTTTAACCCCAAAGTGTGGCCCATCTGTTTTCCACCTCATGCTCCACCATGTACTTTGATTGGGTTGGAAGGGTATGTTGTGTGTTCTGGGTTTCCCTAAAGGAGATTTGTACAGATGTATAAATAATAGAACATTTCAGTTCTACAGTTTTATTCAGAAGTAATTGCAATAAAAAAATTGTAATACTACCACCAAATTTCTAAAGAGATACTCAGAATACACTGAAGGAGGGGGGGGGGGTTCAGCACTGAAGCCGAACTAAACCTCACAAACATTTTAGGGACCCCCAGAAGCTTTTGCCAAAATGTGTAATTATGCTCAGCTATACCTTGTAAAGCATCCTGAGTGCTTCTGGCTTGGAGGTCTTTGGCCATCTATAACTGGGATGCACACAGGAGTTACTTTGTACCAGCACAAAATCATGCCAAAATCTACACTGTGCTGTGCTGTGCTTGTGCAGTACACATAATAATAAAAAAAAAAAATTAGAATCACCCCTGTCCCCCTGCACATGCACAAATGCACACGCATGTGTAGGCCCAGTAGGTGTACGTAAACAGCGATGGCACCACATGAGATATTGCTACGAATGTCAGAGTGAGAGCAATAATTCTTGGGACAAAATTCATGGCTTCAAGGCTTTTAAAGTGTCAGCCATGAAAACGTTTAGTTACTGTAGTTTATCACCAATTTCAGGTCTGGACATGTTTGGTATCTAGTTGCTTGATGCAACATCATCTTTTATATTGTATCAAAAAACTGTGTATTATATTGTGTTTGTGTGCAGTAAAAGAGGCTAAGTGGTTAGCACTTCTGCCTAGCAGCACTAAGGTTGTCGGTTCGAATCCCATGTTTGCATGTTCTTCCTGTGCCTGCCTGGGCTTCCTTCCACACTCCAGAGACATGCTGGCAGGTTAATTTGCTCCTGTCTAAACTGGTCCTAGTATGTGTATGTATGAATGTGAGTTAAAGACCTTCGATTGAAAGCTCCTTAAGAGCAGGGACTGAATGTACAATATAAATGTAAAGCGCTGCGTAAATTGACAATGCTATATAAAGTACTAGGGATCAGTGTTAATTTTGACATCAAATTTCGATTTAGTCTTAGTTATAGTCTTTTGACTGAAATGCCATTTTAGTTTTAGTCGTATTTTAGTCATCTGAATTGTTTTAGTTTTAGCTGTATTTTAGTCGACTAAAATCGCCTGTACATTTTAGTCAACTAAAATCGCCAGTACATTTTAGTCAACTAAAATAGCCAGTACATTTTAGGTTTAGTTAAATTTGAGTGCATTATTTCTTTAGAATTTCCAAACATTATATACTCCAGGAGTAAAAATCTGATAAAATGTTTATTATTTATGGTTTTAAGGTTTGAACATGCAGTACAGACACAGATTTAGCCATTGTGATATATTTTGTCTTTATAAATAAAACCACGTTTCATAAACAAACAAAAATATTGCTTTATGGCAAGAAGAAGTACAACTTGAAAATATTTAAAAAAAACTCTATTGGCTGTAATGCCATTGCACATATTATCTGAAAATATTACCAACATTAAATATTAAGAAAAAAAAAAAAAGAAAGAAGAAAAAGCTTAGTAGATGCCCCTACATATTCTTATGTGGTAGTGCAGTGTTCATTTTTACGTCTAATTTCAATTTAGTTTTAGTCATAGTCTTTTGACTAAAATGCCATTTTAGTTTTAGACGTATTTTAGTAGACGGAAATATTTTAGTCGACTAAATTAACACTGCTAGGCATCAAGTACTCACAATACCTATTTTTTTTTTCGTGCTGTGTGATTGCACAGCAAAGAATCGCATAAGATTTGAACAGGAATGCAGTGCAATTCCTGTCTGAATCACATGCGGTTTCCTGCACTGTGTCAGCGTGAACCCAGGCTGAAGTCACTATGACAAGGGGTGGGGTAAAACCGCATGTAATTTGGATAAGAATCGCACTGCATTCCTGTTCAAATCTTATGCAATTCTTTGCAGTGCAATTTGAGCCCACCGCATGAAAAAGGTATTGGTTTTAGGTATCGGCGCATTTGCAGAAGTACTCGTGCATAAGGATGAGCTCGGGCGTGTTCGCACACTCCACTCCATTACCTGTGCTAATCGCAGGCAGTGAGACATTTCCCGATCTCTGCAGCCGCACATCGGGAAAATGTCTCATTGCCTGTGATTGGCGCAGCGCCGTGCCGACTTCCTGGTGGGCTCTACACGTGGAGTGTGTGCGAACATGCCGGAGCTCATCCTTACTCGTGCAACTGCTCAGTATCTCCACCGATACCGGTGAAAGGCTATAAAGTACCTGTGATAAATAAAAAAAATTCCTGAAAATTTGTGTTTGATAAATGGCTGCGTAAATATCCTGCAAAAAAAAAATTGCAACCGCCAACATTTTATTATCCAGGGCCTCTGCTTTCAGAAATATGGCAACTATCATTTTTATAAGTAGACCAACATTGCAGCTCTTGCATTTCTCTCACGACCGGTTTACTTTGGCTGCCCTTTTACCTTACATAACTTCATCAACTGAACAGAAAAGGATATAGAAAGCTGGTCTCCATTTCAAGGAAATAGACTTGTTGCTGCAGATTCTTAATATACTGGGCTTCCATGGTAAACGTAGGAGAATCCATTCTCTGTAAGCAATGACAACACTTTGTAAAAACCTAATAAACGCACAATCACATACCTAATACAGCTAATTCTTTCCACTTCACAGACATATTCCCTATGTCAGCCCCCTTGTCTGTAGGTGTTAGCTGTGGTAATGCTGCCCTCTGCTGTTCATGTTACATATTACAATGTAATCCTCTCGAGCTGTTTATATTGGTAAAAGTAGTAGACTTCAATATGTGTGCAGTGCCGTTTAGGTGAAAACGAATCACATTTCCTAATTCCCTGGCTAAAAGGAGATGTCCTTTTTGGTTATGAGGAGCAGTATACTACCAGCAGACAGCAGCAGCAGCTCCAATGTTGGTGTGTGTTGCAGCAGCCTAGGACACAGTGCTGGTTGCCAGGCAGCAGTCACTTCCTGTGAGGGAGGAGATGCTTCTGTAGAGTGACACACACTCAGGACTAAGCTTTAGTAATGAGGCATGGGTAGTGAGACTGCTAACCTTCTCCGAATTATGAAAAAACAGATTTAATAAAAATAATAATAATGTAAACAGCGGAGCAGTAACGACTGGAGCCTTTGAAGCCGCTGTTCTATAAGAATAGCGAACCAGTCAGATAATATAACGGAAGTGACGTTCTGTCAGCTGCCCATGTGTTCCACCTAGGGTTGTCACCTCATCCCTTTAAAACCGAACACATATTAATTACACAGGTTCTGTGGCTGATTAAGGCAGTAATTAAAGTCACTTGGTGCCTTATCGGCATTAAATTAGCCTCAGAACCTGTGTAATTCAAATGTGTTTGGGTTTAAAGGAATGAGGTGGCAACCCTGGTTCCACTGCTACCAGGTTTGCTAATCTGACAGAACACCTGCAGTCAGAAGACGGCAGCAGACATCTTACTACACCCAGCTACGTCTTGAATTGCACAGTAATTTTAGCAATAAAGTGAGCGTATATAAATAAATATAGTATACTGACTGTGATGCTGTTTGGATGTTACATTTTGAAGGAAGATAGACGCTAGCAGTAGGAAGGTTGGCGAAGGCCATGTTGGTAGACCCCGCAACTGCTCAGCGCTAAACCTTTATGCCCTGTACACACGATAGGATTTTTTGACAACAAATGTTGGATGTGAGCTTGTTGTTGGAAAGTCCAATCATGTGTATGCCCCATAGAACATTTGTTGGCGGAATTTCCGCCAACAAATGTTTGAGAGCAGGTTCTCAAATTTTCCGACAGCAAAACTTGTTGTCGGAAATTCCGAGCGTGTTTACACAATTCCGACGCACAAAAATCCACGCATGCTCGGAATCAAGCAGAAGAGCCACACTGGCTATTGAACTTCATTTTTCTCGGCTCGTCATACGTGTTGTACATCACCGCGTTCTTGACGTTCGGAATTTCCAACAACATTTGTGTGACCCACTCCCAAATTTTTATTTCAACATTTGTGTGACCGTGTGTATGCAAGATAAGTTTGAGCCAACATCCTTCAGAAAAAAATCCACAGTTTTGTTGTCGGAAAATCCTATTGTGTGTACAGGGCATTAGGCTTTTCAAATGTTGAATTTCAAAATGAGGGACACTGGAGGGAAGGTGCGCTATGCAAAATGTGGGTGTGACCAAAGTCTTACTAGTGGGGGGTGCTTAAGGGGCGTGGTTAAACAAAACCCAGGCTTCCTTGTACTTATAAAATATGCTTTGATTGCTTTGTCTGCGCCTACCATACCCGGTTGCTGACCGTCCCACGTACATATACTGCGGGGCAGCAGATCTTCTGTGCAAAATCACGTACTTGTACGTGATCTCGTGCTTCTGGGTCTGCGGCACACACACGTGCCGCCGGCGACCTGCTCCTGGTTGGATACAGCGGGAGCCAATCAGCGGGTTCTGGCGGACCTAATGTCCACCGGGACCCGCCAATCGTTCCGACAGAGGCAGAACAGCGATCTGCCTATGTAAACAAGGCAGATCGCTGGTCTGTGACAAGGCAAGATAGAGATTCTGTGTTTCTGCTAAGCAATCAATCTTCCCACAGTTAAATCGGAGATTCGCCCCCCCCCCATACAATTAAAAAGTCAGCAGCTAAAAATACTGTAGCTTCTGACTTTTAACATTAAAACACTTACCTGTCCTGGATTTCAGCAATGTCGGCTCCCTACTGCGCATGCGTGAAGCGCGCTGCCCTTTCTAACTGACCCAGCGGTTAAGGAAGGAGGAGGGGGGGCGAACTTTCAGGGGACCTCACTGCAGCCAGGTCTCCCGGAAGTGGGGACAGGTGCCTGTCAAAAACAGGTACCCGCCCTCCCCCATGATAGGTGCCAAATGTGGGAGGGGGAAGAGGCAGACAAGTGGAGCTCCCCCTTTTGGGTGGAGCTTACCTTTAAAGCACCCCCCCACACACACAGTTAGAAAGCACTCCCTAGGGACACTAACCCTTTGATCGCCCCTGTTGTTAACCCCTTCCCTGCTAGTTTCATTAGTACAGTGACAGTGCATATTTTTTAACACTAATCACTGTATTGGTGTCACTGGTCCCCAAAAAAGTGTTGCTTAGTGTCTGATTTGTCCGCCGCAATATTGCAGTCCCGCTATAAGTTGCTGATCACCGTCATTACTATTAAAAAAAAAATTTTAAAAATCCATAAAAATATCCCATAGTATAAAAATGCAACAACAATTACGCAAACCAATCAATATACACTTATTGGGATTTTTTTTACCAAAAATATGTAGCAGAATACATATTGGCCTAAATTGATGAAGATATTAGATTTTGTACCTTTTTTATTGGATCTGTTTTATAACAAAGTAAAAAATATTGTTTTGTTTTTCAAAATTGCTGGCCTTTTTTTGTTTATAGCACAAAAAATAAAAAAGCAGAGGTGACCAAATACAACCAAAAGAAAGCTCTATTTGTGGGGGAAAAAAAGACATAAATTTTGTTTGGGTACAATGTCGCATGACGGCGCAATTGTCAGTCAAAGCGATGCAGTGCTGTATCGCAAAAAAGGGCTTGATCATTTAAGGGGCAAATCATTCCGGGGCTGAAGTGGTTAAAGATGGTATGCATGTTGGTAGTATTTTTTTTTTTTTTGTATCTTTCAGGTTGAGAAGATTTCTGTGATCTATAGGTTAGCTTGGAGTGTATACATCTTGGTGAGTGAACAAAGGCTTCACTTACATGGGGACCCTCTAGAGGTGAACACATTGAGAATAGATAGAGACAGAGAAGGGGACATATAAAAAGAGCAAGGTAAAAAGAGATATGGGGACAGTTAAAGAAGCTCCATGGGAACAGAGCAAAGGAGACATCAACAGTAAAGCCCCTTTCACACAGGGCAGGCTTTGCTCAGCGGGGGATCTGTCCTCTGATCCCCTGCTGACATAGCAGACGGATGACTGGCCCATGTCCTCATAGGCGGTCGGATGTAAACAGATTCCACAGAATCCAGAGTTGCTAGTGTTCCCCCTTAAATCATGGTGCCCAGAGCCCCTTTCAGTAGAGTTCCCCTTTCATGAGAGAGGGGGGACTCTGCAAATTCTGATGAACGGGCTCATTTAGACAGTCCTTCAATCAGAGAGCTTCTGTCCGCTGGAGGGGAGGGGGGTGCCGTGGAGGGGGCACCAAAATGCACCTTCGCCTTTGTACACAAAAATACTTGCACCAGCCCTGCAGCTGGATGTTGGGTTGCACCTGGAACCCACCCCGGGCTGGACGTCACCAGTTGGGCCAGATAAGAAGCACTGAGTTCATCTTATTTCATATTTAGTTAGAGTGTGAGCTTTTGTGAAGCTTCATTGTTGTTTAAAGCAGAGTTCCACTCAAAAGTGGAAGTTTTGCATATCTGTCTCCTCCCCCCTTCCAGTGCCACATTTGGAACCTTTCCGTAAATGGCGTCACAGCTCTGCCCCACTAGAGTTCGGCCCCCTCCTCCTTCCTCTGCAGCCGGGCCAATTAGAAAGAGCTTTGCGCATGCGCAGTAGGAAACTATCTGTGAAGCGGAAAGGCTTCACTGCTGGTTTACCTTACCAGGAATGGCAGCGGCAGCACCCAACAGCCGATCCGAAAATCGTCTGGGATGCTGACATATCGGGAACTTTGGACAGGTAAGTGTCCTAATATTAAAAGTCATCAGCTATAGTATTTGTAGCTGCTGACTTAAATTGTTTTGTTGGGGGGGGGGGGGGGGTGGCACCGCTTTAAAGACAGTACTATGCCTTTTCATTCCTGGTGGGAACATGTCTCCGATCTCTGTGTAAACTTACCTGTCTAGGTTTGTGTGAAGACAGGAAAGGACACTACCTTTTAACTGGTAGGCTTGTAAGAGATAAATGTATGTGCATCCATCTGCATTAGAGGATCAATAGGTAAGAATATGTGTGGAAGATAGGTGGCAATAGTCCTAGTGTCTCTACAGATCTAATCAGGTAATAGACACATCTTGAGGACTCCCCCAGCATGTACACTTCACCTGTGTTATTCCAGGCTAATGTGGGTGGATTTCTTTGAAAGAGTGCTCAACAATGATCAAAGAAGTGTAAAATGTGTAGGGAAATTACAGATGATCATTGCTGACCACCACATCATCCGCCATATTGTAACAGTATCAGCCATTCCAAAATTGATGTCCATTTTGTGTAAAAAAAAAAAGAGTAGCTCTTATGTAGATGTTGGTATACAAGTCTGTAAAGCAAGAAGGCAGGTTGTAGGATGGGGCCTAATTCAAACAGGTATCCAACACTAGAGAAGCGATGACTAGCATCAAGTAGGTTAGCGTAGTGTAGTTTAGTGTAGATCCTGCCCTAAAAGAGTCTACTTTGTCGTGGTGGGCAGGCTTGGAATCTTTTGGTTAAAAATGACAAAACAGAAGAAAGAATCCAATTCTCTAGACAGTTTCACTTTTGACCATTTGATTCAACTAAAAGACTCTAATGCCGCGTACACACGGTCGGAATTTCCTTTAGAAAAATCTGATGGAAGCTTTTTCATCGTATATTCCGACCATGGGTATTCCCCATCTGACCTTTTCCGTTGAAAATTCAGACAGACTTAGAGAACATGTTCTATATTTTTCCGACAGAACAAATTACTATCGGAAAAAACGCTTGTCTGTATGCTGATTAGCAGAAGGAGCCCAAAGGGTGCCATCGTATGTGTTGTACGTCACCGCGTTCTTGGCGGTCGGAATTTGGTGTGACCGTGTGTATGCAAGACAGCTTGAGCGGAATTCTGTCGGAAAAAACCTTCAGAGTTTATTCTGACGGCAAAACCGGTCGTGTGTACAGAGCATTAGATTTATTATGGATTTAATATCGAAAAAAAAAAAAAAATATATATATATATATATATATATATATATACACACAGTATCTCACAAAAGTGAGTACACCCCTCATATTTTTGTAAATATGACAACACTGAAGAAATGACACTTTGCTACAATGTAAAGTAGTGAGTGTACAGCTTGTATAACAGTGTACATTTTCTGTCCCCTCAAAATAATGCAACACACAGCCATTAATATCTAAACTGCTGGCAACAAAAGTGAGTACACTTCTAAGTGAAAATGTCCAAATTGGGCCCAATTAGCCATTTTCACTCCCCGGTGTCATGTGACTCGTTAGTGTTACAAGGTCTCAGGTGTGAATGGGGAGCAGGTGGGTTAAATTTGATGTTCTCTCTCACTCTCTCATACTGGTCACTAGAAGTTCAACATGGCACCTTGTGGCAAAGAACTCTCTAAAGACAGGAAAAAAAGAACTGTTACTCTACATAAAGATGGCCTAGGCTATAAGAAGATTGCCAAGACCCTGAAACTGAGCTGCAGCACGGTGGGCAAGACCATACAGTTGTTTAACCACTTCCCTACCCAGCCATAGACATATGACGTCCACAGATGGGATCTCCCATCCTGGGTGGATGTCATATGACGGCCTGGGATTCCCGGCCATCTAGGGGGCGCGCGCGCCCGCCGCATTGCTAGGGACCCGGTGCGTGTGCCCGGCGGCCGCGATGTCCGCCGGGCACACGCGATTGCCCGTTAACCAGGCCGGACCAGGGATCTGTGTGTGTAAACACACAGATCCATGTCCTGTCAGGTGAGAGGAGAGTGATCTGTGTTCCTAGTACAGAGGAACACTGATTGGTCTCCTCCCCTTGTATGTCCCCGCCCCCTACAGTTAGAAACACTCCCTTAGGAAACATTTAACCCCTTGTGTCCCCCTAGTGGTTAACCCCTTCACTGCCTGTCACATTTACACAGTAATCAATGCAATTTTATAGCATTGATCGCTGTATAAATGTGAATGGTCCCAAAAATGTGTAAAAAATGTCCGATGTGTCCGCCATAATGTCGCAGTCACGAAAAAAATTGCGATCGCTGTTAAAAAAAAATAAATAAATAATTTTTTTTAAAAACGTCATAAATCTATCTCGTATTTTGTAGACGCTATAACTTTTGTGCAAACCAATCAATATACGCTTATTGCGATTTTTTTTACCAAAAATATGTAGAGGAATACATATCGGCCGAAACTAAGGAAAAAATTTGTTTTTTTTTAAAAAAAAATTGGGATATTTATTATAGCAAAAAGTAAAAAATATTGTGTAAACCCTATTGAGCATCTGTGGGGCATCTTCAAACGGAAGGTGGAGGAGCGCAAGGAAGGTCTCCAACATCCACCAGCTCCGTGATGTCATGAGTCACATGACACCGGGGAGGGAAAATGGCTAATTGGGCCCAATTTGGACATTTTGCCTTAGGGGTGTACTCACTTTTGTTGCCAGCGGTTTACATTAATGGCTGTGTGTTGAGGTATTTTGAGGAGACAGCAAATGTACACTGTTATACAAACTGCACACTCACTACTTTACATTGTAGCAAAGTGTCAGTTCTTCAGTGTTGTCACATGAAAAGATATAATAAAATATTTACAAAAATGTAAGGGGTGTACTCACGTTTGTGAGGTACTGTATGTGCATCCATCTGCACTAGAGGATCAGTAAATTGTATTGAGTCATCTTGAATTGTATTGTAAATGTACTGTCTCCTTTTAAAGTGCTGCACAAACTGTTGCTTTAGAAATCCATCATAATAGTACTGTGCAACTTAGTAAAGAAATCTGGAAAGTGAGAAGGCTGACTGATGTCCAGGGTGATGTTGGAAAGATGTTATTTAGTGTGTGTAGAGGGCAACTTGCTTGGCCACGCCACGTGTCTGGAGGTTTCTCTGCTGACCCATAGCTGTTGATAAGAAAGAAGGGGGGGGGGGGGGGGTTGGTGGTATGTGTGTCTTGGATTAGATAGGGCACCTCATCCCAGTAAAGTATAGATAGAAACAGGGAATGGAATGATGGGATTATTGTGGTTCCAGAAAGTACAACAAAATAAATATAAAAAATTCAATTTATTACAAAAATCACTTAAAAGAGCAAGTACATTTCATACACAGTTATAAGTTACACAATGGAGCATAGGCAGGTATATTACAACCAGTGGATGGAGGAATTGAACAGATAATCCCCACTAGTTTTGCCAATACATTGGCTTCCTCAGGGGATATATTAGGTTGTAATTCTATAAAAGAAAATTTCAAATTAGTATAACAAAATACACTGAATGTACTAAAAGGCAGCGTTGTGCAGATTACCGACAAAGGTGCACGGAGACTATACAAATACAACATCGCCCAACCAGTAGGTCCCAGCAAAGGTGGAAATAACATCAATCAAGGATCATTGCTACATACCCACTGAACCCCAAAGGGCCGGACAGGATACCTCCAAAGTGAGGGTCACCTCCTCACTGCCTTAGTGTGACTACAGGGGGCTTGATAAAAAACCTTGGAAAGTAGCTGTGGAAGTATACATATATAAGGATAAATAGCTCAATTAATAAAAAAAGGGGAAATGAACAGGCTGGGAAGCACTGGGAGGGCGAGATCGAATAGGGAACCAATGAGCATGCTCCAAAGCCAAGTGGTTCAATCAGCCATGCATTTGTGGGGCGATAGAGTACACAATGCTGCAATGCAATACAATGGATGAAATTGAGCAAGAACATTATAGAGTTATAAAGAAAAAATAAACAAACATACATTTCTAACCACCTTGAGTTATATTAAATCCAAAATATTAAAGAAAAATAATAATCCATTAAACAGGAATTACGGTGATGGGAAGGGCAATAGCACATGTGTTAAGCCTATGAGATCGAAAAGGCTAATAGAGCAACAACAATCATGGCGGAAAAGTGAAAAGAGATGGAAAGAAGGGAGAGGACCAGACACAAGAGCCAGATAGGCCATAGGGCCCATTACATTCTTGAAATGATTTGATAATAGAATAATATTAAATATCCTTACAGAAAGGATTTAAAGCTGATGTATTCATTCAAACCAGGATATTTGGTGGCATCTAAGCAATGTATCCACCTAGTATCTAGTCGCAAAAGGGCGATGTCAATGCTGCCACCTCGGACATGTGTAGGCACATGCTCGAGCGCTGCAAATTGTACCACATTAGGATCACAGTTATGTTGTGTAACAATATGTCTATTTAAAGCTGTGGTGGCCAATCGTTTATGGAGTGGCATGATATGGTCCCTGATGCGTCTGAAAAACGGACGTTTCGTCTTACCGACGTAGAAACATCCACAGACGCACAGGGCCAGATAAACCATTCCAATAGTGTTACAGGTAATACGATGTTTTGTGGACTGAATTTGTCCATTGGGGAGACTTATTGTTTTAGAGTTCAAAATAAAGGGGCAGATATCACAGCGTCCACAAGAAAAAGTACCAGTGTTAGAGGCCTTAACAGATTGTTTAGGTGTATAGTGAGTCATAACTAATTGGTCCCTTATAGAGGGGGCCCGTCGTTAGGTGATCTCAGGGTAAGCTTTGACATACTTGTTGACGGAGGAATCCGCCGTCAACAAGGGCCAATATTTTTTAAGAATGGCTCTAGTTTGCATATGTTGTTGAGAAAATTGAGTTATAACTCGAACTGATTGATTGGATTTAGGAGGATGTTTGGAGTGGATAAGATCCCATCTGTTCAACTTAACCACTCTGCTAAAGGCTCGTTTAAGTAGGGAACGGCTATAACCTATACAGAAATCCTTTCTGTAAGGATATTTAATATTATTCTATTATCAAATCATTTCAAGAATTTAATGGGCCCTATGGCCTATCTGGCTCTTGTGTCTGGTCCTCTCCCTTCTTTCCATCTCTCTTCACTTTTCCGCCATGATTGTTGTTGCTCTATTAGCCTTTTCGATCTCATAGGCTTAACACATGTGCTAATGCCCTTCCCGCCACCGTAATTCCTGTTTAATGGATTATGTACTTATTGGCTTTTCAAGAATTTCCCTTTTTCAATTGTCTAAGTATGATTGACTCCCTTTTACATTAATTTCATTAAATTTCTATTATTTTTCTTTAATATTTTGGATTTAATATAACTCAAGGTGGTTAGAAATGTATGTTTGTTTGTTTTTTCTTTATGTAATATAATGTTCTTGCTCAATTTCATCCATTGTATTGCATTGCAGCGTTGTGTACTCTATCACCCCACAAATGTATGGCTGATTGGACCACTTGGCTTTGGAGCATGCCCATTGGTTCCCAAATTCAATCTCGCCCTCCCAGTGCTTCCCAGCCTATTCATCTCTTTGGTTCCCTGCATGCCTTGCATCCCGCTTGACCGCCAGCCCCTTCTTTGTGATGGGTTTGTCTCCTATCACAGCCGGTGACTGTATGGACACCCAAGGGCTGGCCTCTTCTCTGGCCAGCCCGCCTCTTGGCCCGTCATCGCCCCCCTATTCCCCGCCCACTTCTTCTGCCCCAACACCATTCGCCATCCCCAGCCACGCCTTGGATTGTGTGTGTTGGACGATTGTCATCCTCCTATGCTTTTAAGGGACACAAAGCACTATGGGTGTTGTAGGCGCTTGCGGAGGCTAGTGCGCAGGCGCACGGGCCGCTCATTGTCCGCTCCTGATTGGCTGAAAATTTTGCCAATCAGGTGGGGGGCTTTAGATAGGTGAAGCAATTGTCCATAATTGCGAACACACCAGGACGCTGTACTGGCCGTTTTGATAGTGAAGGTAATCTCATCTTAAGGATAATTATATTACTGACTGCATGCAGTGACAATATATCACAGCATTTACCCTATTAGGGCTCTTTCACATGGGGAGTCCGTATGTCCGTTTTTCATCCTTCTGTTTTCGGATGAAAAACGGACATACATGTATCCCTATGGAGCGTCGGATGTCAGCGGTGACATGTCCGCTGACATCCGACCCACTCTGATCCGAAAAGTATAACGGAGGAAAACCCTACTTTTCCATCCGTTATCGGATCGGGTGACGACGGACACGGTCTGTCATCATCCGATCCCCCATAGGGGAGAGCGGCGCTCTGACAGGTCCATCGCTGCACAGTGTGCAGCGATGGACCTGTCATCTTCCTGCTCAGCGGGGATGCAGCGGTTATGGGCAGGGTCACCCCCATAGCAGTGTCCTCTACAACCCTTCCCAAGGGGCCAAATTCAAACAGGTATTCAACACTAAGGAAACGATGACCAGCATCAAGTAGGTCAGCGTAGTGTAATTTAGCGTAGATCCTGCCCTAAAAGAGTCTACCTTGTCATGGTGGGCAGGCTTGAAATCTTTTAGTGAAAATGTCAAAATTGAAGTAAGACTCAACCGAGCGTCTAATTTTTTGTCCAAAGGGAGTGTGCCTGGATCTTGTCTTGCATACTAACGGCACACAACTGTCGGCCAACAAACACGAATGTAGTGACGTACTACGTGGAATTTCAGCTTTTGAGCGCCACCCTTTGGGCTCCTTCTGCTAACCTTATGTTTGGTGAGCATTGATTCCGAGCATGCATGTTTGTACTTTCAACTTTTGTGTGACGGACTTGCGTACTGACTACACGAAAATCAGACAACAGACCATTGTCCGCCAAAAATTTACTAGCCTGCCATCCAACATTTGTTGGCCGAAAGTTGGACAATTGTCAGAAAGAGCGTACTAACGGTCAGATTTTAGGACAACAGTCTGTCAACAGACAATCCCCTGCCAACTATCGGATCGTGTGTACGAGGCTTTAGATTTATTACAGACAGAAAAAAAAAGATATATCTATCTATAGATATATATATATATCTATAGATCTACTTGACACCCGCGCTACTTGGCGTCCTTTACCACATGATCAGCTGTCAGCCAATGACAGCTGATCACATGATCTAAAAATAAGCTGGTCATCAGCTTTTGATCTTATCCCTCACGCTGCCAGCGTAAGGAGAAAAGAATAATGCCAATTACTGCCTTATGTAAGAGGGACATCAGTCCCACACAGAGACCACCAGTGCTGCGAATTAGTGCCCAACAGTGGAACTGTGGTCATTTGCTAGCCTTTATCTGGCCCTTGGGGCACTATTTCTCTCACTGACACCAAGAATAGGGCACCATTCCTCCCCTTAATACTAAAGATGGGGCATAGTTTACCCCCCACTGATGAGAGGATTTTTTCTACTCCCACTAGCCACACTCCGGACCCTATAAAGTCCAAAGAACAGTAAACTGGCCCTTTGTTTAGAGACCTAGAGGATGCCTTTTCTCTACTAAGAAAAAAAGTTTTTGCTGACTTCAAGATTTTTCTTCTTCAGTCCTGGTTTCCTTACACACTGCTTGAGCTAGTCTCTTTACACAGCTATCTGGACTGGCACATTCTCAGCAAAAGCTTTGGAAACTGTACCTGGACCTCACTGAACTGGACAATTGAGAGGCTCACCTGGAATGTGACCTTTGGGCTCTGCCTTGTTATGCTCTACAGACTTGGCTGTACTGTATAAGTTTACCGCAGAACAATATCCAGGTCCAGCACAGCTTCTGGTTTGACCCAGGCTCTAAAGACTAATTTTAGGAGCAGGCTGTGTGGGCCACAGACTAGGCACTACCTTGCAAATAGGACTAATAGGCGCTATTGTTATTCTTATTTTTCATTTGATTTACTAAGAGAAGGATTAACACTGAGGGACAAAGCGCTGCATCAATAGAAGTGGCACATGCACACTCCCTGCTCTTGTTCCCGCCATTCAGGGTGAGATAAGACCTTCCTACCACTGCTCCTAATCACAAGAGACACACTCAGCTCTTCCTTAGCTGGTCCTTGCCGCCCACCTACAGTGACCTGGTCACCATCTGAACCTCACTTGCTACCAGCAGTTGTTTAGGAAATATCCAAAACCTTTTATCCTAAGCTACAGTGTCTATGTTTTGCAGTGCAACATGTCAGATACCAAACACAAAGAGAGCAGTCCTGCTGTACTGGGTGAGACCAGTTTATGATCCACTAACAGTTACTGAGTTGTCTCGCAAAGGCCTGACACTGCTCCTTTAAGCTCTGATAAGCAAGCCCCCCCCAATCAGTTCTGTCCCTGGAGGATTATACTGCAACCTTGTGCGCTGCCTCTGACCAAAGAGCATTATGTAGTTAATGTACATTTACTAAAGGCAAATAGACTGTGCACTTTGCAAGTGCAGTTGCTCCAGAGTTTAGTAAATGAGCATCATCATCCAACCATAGGCGAGCAAAACTTCATTTTTTTTTTTATTTTCCTTGCAGGTTATTGGGTATTCTTTGTAAAGTGAAGCTTTACCTCATTTACTAATCTCTGGAGCAACTACACTTGTAGAGTGCACAGTCTATTTGTCTTTAGTAAATCAACCCCTAAGTGTACCTCCATGCCTTTCACTGCAGAGTTATCTGATCTGCCTGTGGCCTTAGCAGCCTCTGAGCCTTCGGCGATGAAGAGTCTCAGAAAACCTTAAGGTTAGGTTCATACTGGTGCAAATTGGATGGGGGTTTCCCCCCATTCAATTTGCATGACAGGAGACTGTGACTGGCTCTCAATAAAGCCGGTTCACACATCTCCAGAGCAGCTGCAGAGCTAATTGCAGAGTTCCTGTGCATCCTTGGCTCCATTTCAGGTCCGAATTCAGGCCAAAATTCGGGCCTGAAACGGAGAACAGGGACGCACCAGACCCCTGCTGTCAGCCGCATCCGTCTGCAGTGTGAACCCAGCCTAAAGGATGATTTTGCCCATGAGGAGTTGCAATAGCTGCCATTGTTCCTAGTCTTAGCAAACCATTTTAGCTCTTACTGATGTAGTGAAAGAACGGCCTGTAGCTCCCACTAGTACTGCTACCTGTCTAAGATCTCTTATAGGTGCCAAGACTACAAAAAACATTCCAATGCACCCACTAGTCCTAGATGTCTGATAAACTGCTCACACATCTCAAATGTTTTGGGGAGTCTTATAACAAGTGGCCTGTTCCAGACAAGGACCTGGCAGTTTCTTGTAGTAATAAAGCACTGCTGATTTCTGTTGAGGATGTGCCAATGTTTTAAGAATTCCATAGCTAGACGTTGCAAGTTGCAAAGCAAGCTTTATTTGCTGTGTTGTCTTACTTCTAAGGAGATGTATGAAACTCTTATGTGGCGCAACTCTCCAAAAACAAGCAAAAACTAACTATAATTTCTTTATCGTACATCACGAAACACAGAGTAACCCACAGAGTAACCATAATAATGACTATATGGGTTATACGCCACCTACTGGTGGATGGACACTGGCAGATAGTCAAACAGGAACTCCACCCTATATAACCCCTCCTAAACAGGAAGGACCTCCATTTTTTAGCCAGTGTCTGTAAGGTGGAATGGTCACTAATACATGTGCTCTTGGAGCATACTTGGAGGTCAGGACGGTTCTATTTAGAATCATAGACTTCATTCGGATCCATTTGAAAAAGCTATCAGCCAAAATGGATGGTACCCGAGCCTCATTGGAAGGAGAGAAGATTCCTCGAGGTTTGCCTGTAATGCAGCCTTATGGCGCTGGACCCTGCGTAATGGAACCCTGTGCAGCGTTTGTTCTGACCAAGGTGCTTTCCTGCATGGTGCTATACAGGTCCAGGGGAGTGGACCCCACATTAAGGGGGACCCAATCCCTGAAGGTCTTTTATTTATTTTTTTTATAATCAAAATGTTATTGTTGTTTTATTCCATTTATATATACACCAATTATACCATCATGCTATACCCCTACATTCAGCCCCAAAAAAACAAACTACAAATTACATCATTCCACAACTACCACATTTATCCCCCCTATCCCGTCAACCCAAGTTTACATATACAGAGAAAGAGAAGAAAAAAAAAAAAACCCTTCCTCTCTCTTTCTTCCTTCCCTCCTCCCTCTCACTCTCCTCCCCCACATTCTGTGATCTCTCCCTCCCCTCCCTCCTTAATATTAATTAATATTAATTTATTCCATCTCTCCCCCTACAGTGTACAAACGTGATTAAATAAGATTATAAGATGTATTTAAATAAGGTTATAAGGTGGATTTCCCCCTTATTCTAATTCATGTCATTAAACACTATGATCCATAATTACGTAATTTGTGCATGTGAGATAAAAAAAAAAAAATACCCAATATATGATACTTCCCCCATCCTTCGTATTATTTTACTCCAACTCCTCCTCCCCACCGTGCACACGTGATTAATTAGAATTATAAAGTGAGTTTCCCCCTTATTCTTCTTGTGTAATAAATACCTATAATTCATAACTATATAATTCATGCATATGTGATTAAAATAGTGAAAGAGGGACATTCCCTTCCCTTATGAACTTCTAGTGCCCATGAACTTTATTAATATGTGTATTTATTTTAGGACTGATTTACCCTACAACAACAACAAAAAAAAAATATTTTATACCTTTTCCCCAACATCCAGTGTTTCTTAGAGGATTAGGGGAGAAAGGAAAAACCCCTGAGAGAGAAACAAGGAAGAAAAAAAAGAAAAAAAAAAAGAAAAAGAAAAAAGCCCAAAACATATCCATATAATCATACATTATCTTACCCCCCTCCCTCTTTGATTAGCATTAGAGAAGTCATATCACTATTTAAGTCTTTCCTTCAGGGCCAATCTTCTTATTTCTTTAATCTTAATGACTATACCACTTCTTCCTCCCTTACCCATTTATATTTCCCTCTTCTATTATCTCCTTATCACACTGTTCCCAGTTCGCCCCAAGTCATTTCAAATTTCTTTTTTTGGTTTTTAACCACATGTATCCACCCCTCCGCTTCCTTTATTATATTAACCTCGTTTCTCCACTCTATAACTGACGGGATCCGGTCCTGTCTCCAGTACTTCGGAATTCGTTTTTTTGCTGCATTTATTAAGTGTGGGGTTATGCTTTCTCTATACTTTTTGACAGGTCCGGGCTTTCCATGGAATAGATATTGTATAGGCCCAAACTCCAGGGAGTCCGTTGTTTTTTTAATCCATGGGGCCACTGATTCCCAAAATGGCTTAATTATTGGACATGTCCACCATAAATGAAGAAAGGTTCCCCTCTGTCCACAACACCTCCAACATTTATCATTGGATGCTGAGGAGATTTGTGCTATTTTTACTGGTGTCCTATACCACCTAGCTAGGAACTTATATGCCATTTCTTGCACCTTTGAGCTTATGGAGGTAGTAAATGTTAACAATATTATTCTATTGATTTGTTTATCTGTCCAAACTTGGCCCAGCTCCCTCTCCCATTCTTTTACAAAGTATGGGGGTTTCTTTTCTTGTTCCCTTTGGATCATTCTGTACATCCGAGATAACATATGCCCAGCTTCCGATATCTGTGCACACTGTCTCTCGAATGCAGTAAGTGAATTTATGGGTCTTAACGGTTTTGTTTTCTTGAGGAAACTCGTCATTTGACGATGTTTCCATTCCGCCATTCTTGTCTCCCCAAATCTCGAGATCATCTCTGTCAGTGATAATAGAGCTCCACTAGGGGCAAACTTACCACATCCAGTATTCCCATCTTGACCCCAGACCCCCAGACTTCCCATCTCCTCCCCCGGAGGGAACCAAGGGAATCCCTCCAGAGGAGCGGTCTGTGGGGCATATCTACCCTCTCTGTTCATTCTGTCCCATACTTCCAGTGAATTCAGGGTCATCGGTGATGTCCATTGTGACAGCCCCCTCAATGGCCCTTGAATCCATGGTGCTCCTGCCAGATTTCTCCCCGCCATCGACATTTCTGCCTGTACCCATGGTTTTCTCTTTAGGTCATGGCACCAGTCCAGTATTCTAACTAGCGCCATGGCCTTATAATAGGATGTTATATCCGGGAGTCCTAGGCCGCCCTCCGCTCTGCTCCTTCTTAAGATATCGTAAGCTAATCTAGGCCTTTTATCACTCCACCCAAAGGCCACAAACAGCCGGCGCACTTGTTTAAAGAGAGTCGCTGGCAACCTGATTGGCACTGTGCGCAGCACATAAACTATTCTAGGCAGTATGCTCATTTTTATAGCACTGATTCTCCCGAACCAGGTCAGGTATTTACCCTTCCATTTCTTTAGCTCTTCTGTTATTTCTTTCAAAATATATTATGCTCAAACAATATTTCATAATCTGCGCTAATCTGTACCCCCAGGTATATCAGCGACTCCTTATTCCATATAAAATGGATACATCTCTTTCAATGACCTCTCCATCGGGACATGACTAGGAAGGATGACTGATTTCTCACAATTAATCTTAAAACCGGACACCCTTCCAAACTCCTGTACTTCCACCATCAATGCGGCTATAGATGTCTGGGGAGCGGAGAGGAAAAATAATAAGTCATCCGCATATGCCGCTACTTTATGTTCCATATGGCCTATATACGTCCCTGCTATCTCCTTATTCTTTCTAATTCTGCGCAGAAGTGTTTCGATTACTATCGCAAATATCAAGGGGGACAGCGGGCACCCCTGCCTGGTGCCATTTTGTATGTTGAAACATTCGGATACTGTCCCGTTAACCTTGATTCTTGCAGTATTGCAATGACCGCCATTTTATTCTCTAGGGTGTTAGAAAAAAAAACAATATATAATGTTTGGGGGTTCTAAGTAATTTTCTAGCAAAAAAAAACAGTTTTAAACATGTAAACACCTAAAATCCAAAACGAAGCTGGTCTTTAAGTGGTTAAGGGGGCCCAATCCCTGAAGGTCTTTTATGACAAAGCTCATCGTGATGGGTGAAGATTGGACTCCTATTATGTTCAGAGTCCTGCAGCGGGAATGGATTCCTGCATTTTTGCAGTTCCTCTTTTTTTTTTTAAAGAAAGAGATCTGACTGTCTCTTCTCCCAGTGGCCACTGGGGTCAGTGTGCCGTTTAATCATGCTGTGTACTTCTTAGTGGTGTGGGCTGCTGTTTCTTCTAAAGCCACTAGAGGGTGCAGGCTTGCTCAGTAAGGCCTATTTTTATATAGGCAAGAAGTGGAAGGGCAACCATGTTAAGACAGCCATGTGGTCAACAGCTTCCGCAGGGCGTCTTGAGACATAACACCAGCCCATGCATACTAGTGAAGTGTGAGTACTTACTATGGGAGAAATGTGTGGCCAGACAAGTCATGATTATATACTGCATACTTACGGCTTAAGTCGGGGGGCCTGTACAACTGTAAGCCGATACACCCCTAGCAGTGCATTTTAAAGTGTTGGGTCTTCAGAATACTGTGCATTTGGCACAAAAATGGTATGGAGCCTTGTGCAGTTGAACAAGTGCATACTTGCAAACTTCAGAATAATGTGCATTTGGTCTGCAGGAGCATACTTTTAGGCTGAAGCAGGAAAAGGCTGCTTGGCATGCATATGTGCTAAACTAGTAAAAACTAGTATGTGGCCAAGTGCAGTTGGGCAGATGCAGTATAGTATACATGCTTGCAAGCTTGTTGCCTAAATGCTTGAATAAACACATGTTTTGCATAGATACATACATGTGGCATAAGCACATGTTTGGAAGACCATGGGCATTGGTGCACTTGAAGGAGTTGTCTACAGAATAGCATGTTTTGTGGCCACCTTTGCACACTTGTGTGATTTGAAAGTCACATATTTTGGTTGCAACTTTAATGCAATTTTGCAGCGATGTGAAGCAGTGCCTGTGTAATCTTGAGGTCTATGGACCTCAAGTCACACCAAGGTCAGACCGGAGTTGCGCAGGGGTTGCTTCGAGGTCACTGTGACTTGAAGTCACACGGAAGGGTACTCAATGGAAATCATGTGGTGCGACTGGTCAGGGACCTTGCAGTCCCAAGTCGCAGGACAGGGCGCAGAGGTGTGCAAGAGGCCAGTGATGGCGAAATTTGGCACCCCAAATGTTTTGCAACTACATTTCCCATGATGCTCCACTACACTGCAGGGTGCCAGTGCATCATGGGAAATGTTGTTCCAAAACATCTGGGGTGCCAAGGTTCGCCATCACTGCCTTAGGCCGTTGAAGCAGCATAGAGGCTGCATTGGATGCCTATGTACTTGGCTAATCTTGACTATAACAGGTATGGGCCCAGGTGCAGCATAGTATACATGCTCTCTTACTTGCATAGAATACAAGCCTGCATTAGGCACATGTTCGTAGAGGGCCCCGCCCTGTGGCCCCTGAGCCCAACAAGCGGGCGGCGCCCAGCATGCAGCCCCCCAAAGCTGGCTGCGATGGCGAATCTGTGTGGACGTATGTTGCATAAACGCAGTTTTTTTTAAGCATATGTTTGTATAGACGTGTAGGCACAAGTCTGTATGCATGTTGCATAGATATACGTGGCAAAATATAAACGCATGCCTCCATAAATGCATATTGCTTAAACGCATGCTGGCATGTTTTCATTTGTAATGCATTCGTATATCCTCAGTTTAAACTGCATACATATGTGCTTACTTGCATTAAACTGTATACATATGTGCTTATTTACATTAAACTGTATACTTATGTGCTTATTTGCCTAGGACTACATACATATCTGTTACTATTGCTCTGTGTCCCGTGATGTACGATAAAGAAATTAGGATTTTTCCATCATACTTACCTGTAAAATCCTTTTCTTGGAGTACATCATGGGACACAGAGGCCCCCCCTCCCCCCATCTTTTTGGGGATATTCATGGCTTTGCTACAAAACTGAGATCCTTCCTGTGTAGGAGGGGTTATATAGGGGTGGACTTTGTTTGACTGCCAGTGTCCATCCACCAGTAGGTGGCGTATAACCCATATAGTCATTATTATGGTTGCTCCGAGTCCCGTGATGTACTCCAAGAAAAGGATTTTACAGGTAAGTCTGACGGAAAAATCCTAATGTTTAACTAAACTTACACTGTTAAGACCAATCAATTAATAACACACCAAAATAAAGACTATATAGTGGTTTTGTACATACGTTCTTTTTTTTTTTTTTTTATTATGGTTTGCAAAAAAAAAAAGTCAAGAAATATAAAATAATATATTCAAGTCAACCAGTAGGTGGAGAGCCAAGCTCCTTTTCACATACTGTAAAGTGTTGCAAAAAGCATGTTTACAACTCCAACTGAATGAGTCATCAGACCAGACCAGTGACTCATCACTTATCACACTGCATGGCCCAAGTTTCAATCAGGTTATGTGAAAAAGGGATAACTAATGCTGTGCAGTCTCTTTAGCTAACCCAGAGTTTACTGGGAATTACTGGGTGTGTGCACTGTGTTTTGCAGCAGGTAGAGCCAAGTTTATGCAATCAGCTGCAGACAGGAAGCCTGAAGAAATGAATGACAGGTTGACACTGTCTACAGATGTTGCGTGTAATGGGGTTAGTTCATATTTTCATTTTTTTCTGAAAAGGTGAACAAACCCTTTAAGTATCATCTTTGTTCACAGCAATCATTTCAATATTTCTATGATAGAAGCATAAAACCCAAAATCTGATTGGGTTGCCATGTTCACCAATACTGTTCCCTGCAAGCAGTCAAAAAAAAGTGCTGCTGCCAGTGTAAAATATCATCAATGTGCTCTTACCTTAAAGTAGAAGTTCAGTCAAATCCTATCTATACTTAAACCTGCTCCCACCCCCATCTAAGCCAATTTTAACTATTCTGTGAAAGGAAGGATGTCTATACTTACATATGCTAAGTGAGCTCCTGTCCGGCCACATGATCTCTCCAGTGGCTGGCTTCAGTAAAGAGAGATCACTAACAGCAGCAGAGAATGGACGGTGACATCACCCATAGGCTTACTATGGGCCATCCATTGTCAGGGGTCCCTCCTCTACACTGAAGCCGGTGTTGGGAGCTGATCATGTGATTGGACCGAGCCCCCTCAGCATAGGTATGTATAGACATCTTTTGCTTCACAGTGTCATTAGAATAGGCTTAGGATCTGAGTGGGGGCAGGTTTAAGAATAGGTAGGATTTGACTGGACTTTCAATATAAAGTGTCAAAGAGCCAAAACTTTTTTCTTAGTTTTGGATACAGAGGTGGAAGGGTTGGAGCTCCCCTCCACTATTTATTGCTGTCCAGGGCTCTGTTAGATTTCCCTGCAATTCCTGGCCTGCTAACGAAAGGACAGGAATCTTTTAAAACATAGACAAAAAAAAATATTATATATATAAAATAGACAAATAAAAATGCCCTTTTAAGCATAGGGGGTAGGTTAGAACACCTATTAGATTTATATTTTTGTCTGTGTCCCTGATGCAGATTTTCTTTCCTTCCTGTCTAATAAAACCGCTGTCAGCAGGAAAAAAAATGGATAATAGATTTGTTAAACAAATATGCAAAAATGAAAATTAAGTACATACAATATATGGTTTTAATGAAATACATGACACAGGCTTATAAAAAAAAACTTTTATTTTTTTTTATTTATGTTACCCTGACCATTTATTTATTCAACATACAAGTCTCTTTATGTTCAGCATTTACTATCTTAATTCTTTTAATAAGGTGGCATGTTAATGCTTACCTACCTCAAACACATATCTACTCAAAACAATAATTCAAACGGAGAAACTGAAACATTCTGGCCACTGTCATACATAACTAACAGGAAAACAATTCAGGAAATAAGGCACTACAGTATATTTAAACAAGTATGCAACAGCTGTGTGTATTTGTATACTATTTGTAGATACATACACATCTAAAAACATACTTAAAGCACCAAATGGAAGCCTATGGAACCAATGTTTGTATTCAGCTAGAAGCCATGGTTAAATCATGTGCAATTAATATTGTCTTGTAAAGTGCAGCTTGTACAATATAATTAAATAAGTTACATTAGAAAATGATGGTGTGTAATGCCAAAAAGATACATTAAAGTGGAACTCCAGCCAAACAGCTAAAATAAAAAGTGTAAGCACACAAGAACAGTTTTACCTATTAAAATACTTCATATTGTGTTTAGCCAATGCAGTCATTCATAAACCCCTGCACACTCAGGATCAGCTATTTACTACTGCAGTATCCAGGGTTCCATCTGCTGACTGGGCTATGATTGGCCATCACTGCACTGCTGTGCCTCCTCCTCCTGTGCATTGCCTAAGTTGGCAGCATTGTACAATGCAACAGGGGGATTATTATTCATGTCTTCCCGGGGTGTTTTTTTAATATGTAGGGAGGGGGGGTTGGAGATAATATAACAGAATTTAGGTGCTTATAGTAGTATTAATTTAAAAGATAATTAATGATTTTAAATGAATACATAACTGGGCTAAAATTCGTTTTTCATATGTCCATGAAGTTCCACTTTAAGTTACAGTACAAGAGACACACATTGATTTTTCAATAAGCAATGCAAAGAGGAAAGCGCTAAGCATAAAAGTGGAGTAATCATAGCAACCAATCAGAAGGCAAACCCGATCAGTAAAGGACAGACTCTGAGCAGTTGCTTTGAGTATTGCACTTCAGACTTTGCTCCTGCTCCACATTATTGAATAACCCAGAAAGTGAATAATTTCCCAGTAAAACAGTAAAATGCATAAACAATTATGATAAAGAAACTCTAGCATAAACAAATGTAACCATGCATGTAATGAAAATATTCCTAAAAAGGTTATACCTTAAAAAATAATAATTTATCCCATCAGCAGAGCAGCTTTGTGATGTGAAAAGAAGAAAAACCGTATGACATAACTGCAGGCACCATAAGGTACCAGCACTCCAGGTATGTATAGAACATGTCCCACAAAGCTTTTCTTCTATGTTCTGGAGGCCATAACCCCACTTCATACCTCACAATCAAACCTCTATACTTGTTTATCCAGAAGCTGAAGAAGCACCACATTAGGGTCTAATCCCAAGAATACATTTTTAATATATTGCAGCTTAGAAATCCTAAAAATGTGGTGGCTGTATCGGTTTTCACTTTTCAGACTAAGAACATTTTCAGCAAGTATTGAAAAGATCTGTTGATCTAGCTGGAAATGCAGTGTCCTTGTCACTTCCAGTGAGCTGTGAAGATATGACACAGAATATCTTTATTATGCAAACTATTAAAAACAGCCATAGACAATTTGAACCATGAATGGGCAGGCTGAATATACCCAAGTAAACCAACTTGGGCACAACCAGCCTGTCAGGTTTTACACGCGATTACTGCTAGCAACTATTATAGCTGCTAGCAATAATCACTGTGTTCTCTTGGCGGGGACGGCTTCCTCCACCAGAACACAATGGCTCAGCTGGAATGACTCACCCATCAACACTGACTGTGTTGTTGGGGGAAACTAGCAATTTTCTTTCCTACAACAAATGGCCGCAGGAAAGAAAATCGCTCCATCTATGGCCAGCTTAAAGTGGTTGTAAACGTTTGATTTTATTTATTTTTTTAAAATAACAAACATGCCTATACTTACCTGCTCTGTGCAATGTTTTTTTCACAGAGCAGCCCCAATCCTCTTCTTCTGGGGTCCCCTGCCGACACTCCAGGCCATACCTCTTCATTGGGTGCCCCCATGGAAAGCCACTTTCCATGGGAACACCTGAGCGGGCTCGATCCAGAGTCCCGCTGCTGCGTTCATGGACACAAACAGCAGGACATGATCCTGCCCCTCGCGTCACAGCTTTTGACTGAAAGCAGCGGGAGCCAATAGCTCCCGCTGCTTTCAATCTGTCCAATGAGGAGAGCGACAGAGGCTGGAGCCGTTGCGCTCATACACATAGCTGGATCGGATCGGGCTTGGGTAAGAAAAAAGGGAGGGGGAAGGGAGCTGCAGCACAGAAGGTTTTTCACCTTCTACGGTGTAGAAAAAAAGCATAGCCATGAAGGGATAAAAAAAGTGTGTTATTCACAGGATTACCAGGTGAAAATAACGGTGAAAAAGTCTGGAAACAAAAAATGTAGATGGAGTTATCACCCTGTTGGGACATCTGATAGCTGGACCCTGCACTGTCAGAACACACTGATCAGCAGCAGCCACTACTGATGGAGAAAAAAAATTTCAACTTGTCACTTTGACAGAAGTCAATCGACTTCTGTTGAGTGGGTATGACCAGACACTGATCGAAATTCGTCCAGTCCCCGCTGAACAGGCTGAATTTCAATCAGTGTATGGCCAGCTTAAGGACTGGTAAGAACCAATAGATTACATGTTTGTTTTTGGGTTTAAATAGGTTTTAATGGTGCCTGCACTTATATAATAATGGTTTGCATTTCTTCCCCCATCATGGATTTACTTAAAGGTGTCAATGCACAAAAGTCAAGATGTGCACCTGAAAAGACATGCAATAGCACACATGAGGCTGGCCTTCTCGTTATGCACAGAACTATGAGGGCTGTACTGAGCCTAGGCCTGGTTCATTCAGCGGTTATAAATACTAGCTACAGAAGGATCCTTTAAAACAGATATTTAGTAAATACTGTAAATAGCCATGTTGCAGGCCTTTCACTGCCAACCTTACCATCTGAAAATAGCCAGTAAACAAGAAGGGTCTGGACAGTATACGGCCCTCTTCCCTCTGTGCAGTAATAAATTAACAAGGTAAAAATGGATAACTCTTTTTAATGATAAATATATCCATACAAGAGCAGACTCTTCCAAATTTTGAGACACATCTGATGTCTTAGTTAAAAAAAAAAAAAAAAGACAGACAAAAAAAAAAAAAAAAACGGAAAACTGTTGAGGCGAGAAAAGTTGAGACGAGTTGAGACAAATTGCTCAAACAAAATGTCAAAAATGTATGAGGTTAGAGAATGTCTCCACAGTCAAAGAGCTGGTAATGCCAAATGGAGAATCTGTACTTTTGAAAATTATTTTAGGTTGGCACATTAGCAGTACACTAAACCAATTAATTTTTTTTATTAGCTATGCTGTTTGGAAAATCATGCATGAGTCTGCCCACATATGGACAATATTGTCCACTGCTGGTAACAGAGCATATACGAGAAAAAAAAAAAAAACTTTTCTAGAATGTTCTATACAACCCAAATGAGACATCCACCATAAAAAAAAACAAAAAACACAAAAAAAACACAGCAACAGTAGGTTTACACATTTAACAGAACCTCCATGGTACATTACGGCAATGAAATAAATCGCATTTCAAAATTTAATTGAATTTGAAACAAAGTAAAATAGGCAAAAAAACGAAAAAAAAAAACCAAAAAAACAAAAACAAAAAAAAAAAAAAAAAAACTCACCTCTAAACAGAAATACTCAGAACTTGGTTTTGTCATTTGTTAGGAATAACATGTTTAAAAAGGTCAAGTACTGCAGATTTATACAAATATTTCATTTCTAGATCATGGTCAACTTAGACTATTTAGTAGCGAAAATACGTCTCATTATAGCTACTATATGAGGCTGTAAGGTGACACATTAAATAACATTTATTTTCTATATAATCTTACAGTTATTTGGCGCTAGGTCAAAATAATTATAACCTTGAAAACAAGATTCACATTTAAAAAATAAAATGACTAGAAGACAATTGTAGAGAACTTTTCAATAAAAATGACACATAAAAGTCAGTGCACTGCAACGTATTGAGTGACTTATCTAACACATAGGTTAATTTACATATGCATGCTAAAGGTACCCACAGATACACAGACACACTAAAAATATTCTTACATAACATATATACGTAGTTCATGTAATCCTACAATCATACCAAAGAACATGAACAATGGCACAATGAAATAAAAAAAAGAATTGACTGAAAAGTTCCAGCCTGGATGATAGTCTATTGATGGCAATGTCTGGTATTCTTTTGTGATCACTTCTACCCTATACACTGTGTGATCATCATCAGTGTCAAAATCACACATAGGGTCCATGGGTACCCTCAGCACAGTTTTTCTGACTGCCAATGGAAAAACAAATATGAAAAGCAATAAGGCAACAACAGTTTGTCTCTTCTGCTTAAGACAATGTTTGTATGTACATTCTGGCCCCTAACTGCACCCATTATAAATTCACTGCTTTAAATTCCCTATAATTAAATATTGTTCATTATATAAGGAGCGTATGGCTTTCAGATGGAACTTAAACAGAATTTTAAGCTGACTAAAACATCCTTGAAGGCAAACATTAAAAAAATCAATAATAATGCATTAACTATACTTTATTGGCAAAATAAACATTATAAATGGCATCTACAAGAAATGGAACTCTCATTAGGGTTGCCATATTTTGTGTTTTATTGCATGAAAGTTTTTACCATATGTGTGTGTATATATTTTTTGTTAAAAGGAAATCAAGGCAATTATTTTGCTTGCTAGTTTGGGATTGTCATAGCCGCCTAATCACTATGAGACTGCAATGACCTAAACAAATGATTTTGAATCAAGTCCACCATTCACAACAATACAGTATGTATGTTTGCAATAAAGGGGCAACTTAAATTGTACAGGGTGGTTTTGTTTTCTGTTTTTGTGTGGAGTAACATTAAATGACTCTTAGGATATGGATATCCTTTTAACTTTGCTGTGGATATGATCAGGCTTGCTTGGGTTAAAGTGGAAGAGTTTTTTTTTTAATAACCTAATGCATTCTATGCATTAAGATAAAAAACCTTCTTTGTCCAGCCAATCACAGCCTGTGAGAAGAGAGTGGTTGGGTTTTGGGCGGTGCTGTGTGTGTCTAGTAGCAGAGGAGCCAGGAGTGCCAGCGGGGGACCCCAGAAGAGGATAGAGGCTGCTCTGTGCAAAACCAAAAAGGAGAACAGCGAACAGCACAGTAGTGACATCACCAAATATACATCCAAGCCTCCCAAGACTAGGAGTCAGAGGCAGTTGTTGTTCGAGTTGTTGTGCGACCTGACACATGTGAAGTCGCATGACAAGTCAAAATCCATGTATTTCCATGGTCCCAGTTCTAATTGGTGCGACTCAAGTTGCAGCAACTCCAAAAATGTTTTTGTACTACTTTGTTCTGACTTTGGTGAAACTTGTTCTCCCATGGTTCTCACCAGTCGCATGACATCACATCAAAAATCACACTGCAAAGTTGCAATGTAAAACCGCACGACTTTGGGGTCGCAACAGTGGAAACCTAGCCTATATCTTACACTGCAGATATATAGCTTATGAGGCTGTGTAGCGCATAGACAACCTTACATACCAGGAAGTGCACTGCTATTTTTCAGGAAGGAAATCCAGAGTAAAAAGGTACATTTTCAGGGAACTGCTTAGGCACATTTAACATTTTTTAAAGTTCTGTTCAAATTTAAGGGGCCTTGCTTTTACCATCTACCTTGCATTACACCAAAGAGAATTAAAATATCTATGAGCAACATCTATTTTCACTCTTTCATATCCTCCAGTAAGTACATATGTACAGGCCTGTAAATAATCTAACAAAATATTGCTTAAGCCGGCCACAGACGGTTCAAATCTGCTGAACCGGCTGAGAAATGGAACCATGTATGGGCAGGCTGAATGGAGCCAAGTTGATCAAATCGATCACCTTGCGTACAACCAGCCTGTTGGATTTTACATGTGCTTATTGCTAGCGGCTGTTATAGCTGCTAGCAATAATCATTGCACTCTCTTGTTGGGGGCGGCTTACCCCATCGGGAGAACACAATGGCTCAGTGGGAGGGATTCCTACTACTCACTGTTTTGATGGTGGAATCAAGCAATTTTCTTTCCTGCAACCGTGGTTGCAAGAAAAAAAATAGCTCCATCTATGGCCAGCCTTATAGACACTAGAAAGGGTATTTCTGGAAAAAGGGGATGACAGACACTCACATTTCTACAAACTAAAGAGAGGATCCCAAGAAGCCCAGGTTTTGTTTGAAGTTTTACATTCAAAACCCATCTACAGAAGATGTGTGTGAGCTACTTCAATTGGATGAATAATATACTATCTTTGGCAATTAACGTGAACACTGCTGCTCATGTTGGCATTACTGCGATTGGCAACCTTCATGATTCTGTTGTGAACTGTCCTGAGATGTCACATAATTCAAGTGGTAGTAATGGATAAATAGGCATTGAATGTTTTCTGGACCATACAGATTGCACCACAAACTGTATGGCACCACATACAGTATGTAGAAATTCAAATTGCTGAATCCAATTTCAATTGGATTCAGCAATCCAATTCAAACTTTCCCGTGTCACTGGTAATAATAGTTGAGGCACTACTGGCTAAAAAATAGATTACTTTTTTGAAACTTTGAAGATGAAGACTGAATTATGGTTCAACTCACAAAATACTATTTTAAAGTGGAACTGTGGCCTTAAACTGCAAGCAAAAAGCCATTTTATTACAGAAGAGACATATGTCCTATCTGCCATAAAGGATTCTCACCCTTCCTCCTTTCAGTTTCATTTACATTGTACACTAAGCTATGCATATGTAGCTCATTGTACAATACAGTCATCTGAGAGGTGCAGGGATGAATTCCAGCATGAGTCTAACATCATCCTTCTCCAGCCAATGAAGACCGCTAAAGATCCAGCATCTGGAATAATTTGGGGAGAAGATGTCAGGGCTGGCAAGAGACTTTGCAGGTGTTGCATTGGAGGTATTTACAGATTTTAGTTCTGCTTTAACTATAGAAATAGCACAAAGAGGCTTATTAATATGGATGCTTTTTCAGAGAACAGTACATCTATATTTTGTGGAGTGACTAATGCCTCAGTCTGGTATCAATTGTGGTGTCCGTGGTACAGAGATTTCCCTATTTGGGGCAGAAGCAATGGGAAATGTTTCCAAAGAAGAAGGAAATAAAATGAATTTCCTTCATTTGCATGGAAAAGGATTACAATGTTTTCCAAGTTTCTATTGCAGTCTGTGTCCCTACTGAGGAGAGCTCCCATCTTCCTGCCCCAGAGGCATACTGTGTGCCAGGGAATGGCAGGAAGTGAAAGCAAATCTCCTACACAGGGACACCTGGCAGAGGTTCTATCTATGCCCAATTATATTGAAAACTAACTTGCTCTCAAAAAAAAAGACACTACAAATATGATTGGCTACTGGGAAACACTAACACTTTTCTTCTCTCCAGCATTTATGACTCTTTCACAAAAAGGTTCATCTTTTATGCTACTCTCAAGGCGGTCATCTACAGATTAACAGAGTACTACTCAGATGCAAAAAAACATGCAAACATAACTATACTCACTCATTTTTGTTGCTAACTGGGACTGGACTTCAATAAAGATGCAATATGCAGTCTCATGGTTAACTTATTATAGAGGATAAATTAGGGAGAAAAAAAATCAAACAAAAAAGTCAGAGATACTACAATCTGTGCAATCTCACATCACATATTCCTGGAGGCATCAACTGCCACATAGTACTGGAAGATCGATCTGCTTCATCGGGGAGCGACTGCAAGTACTGGGAGAAGACAGCCGCGTCCCAAAGATGTAAAGGTGGCAGCATTGGACCAGGCGTGCAGTGGTGGATTATATGAGAACAATGCTGGATTAACTGGGCATGCAAGTATTTTTTATTTTCTTTTATAAAGCCCACCCAGCTTAAAAAGGTAAAAGAGAGGTGTTTGATACATTTTTGGGGCTATGGGTAGCTACAATGATTTTTGTACAGGAATATATTAATAAGGTCACCATTTAAATCATTTTGTATGGAGTAAGGGGAGAGTATAGAACACACATAATTTCATTCAGTAAGGCTGTGTAAAATGAAGTGGCAATAACAGTTGGTAACCAATCTAAAAATTAAAGTTTGGCTATGCTACGGACATTTAAATCTTTACACTTTCCCGACAAGTAATAGACTAGCTTTAAAACAAGCCCTCACTGATCTTGGAAGCTAAAGCACTCTGAAGAAATTTCTAGACCTGGCAGCCTGCCAACCTTCTGATGTTAACAAACATCAGGTTCTGTCTACAACTTGTGTTCAGGCCCAGTTTTCACTAGAACGTGATGGCGGAAACACACATCCTGTGTGCATTACCTGCACCATGTTCAAAATGCCCTGCAGTTGCGATCTGCAGAGGGTGTAAATGTTAAGTTAATGAAACCCCAATGCAGAAGTACCATGTTATCTGGCTGCAGTGCACGCACTACTTTTGGAGTGGTGCAGTGCGATTTTAGCCCATGCAAACTGAATGGCATAGGAACGCACAGCATGTTCCTGTGCGATTCCCGGTATGAACCAACCTTTAGTCTATGTAGCTACAGGAGGTCAGAGAGGGCTTGTTATAAAGTGCATTTAGTTCTTGTCACAAATATGTAAATATTAAAGTGTCCACTCACATGTCTGTTACTGCAACGCGCATACCATGGTACCATTCATTTTGTGGGGCACGTTAACACACCAAAACAGTAGTCAGCAATGTGCCCACAGCATCCCAGCACTGCAGGGCACCACAGTGCAAATGCTATGCAATTTAAAAAATGGGTCATGTATGGCTTTGGCTGCATTGTGATGCTTTGACAGCCCATTCAAAATGGATGCACTGCTTTCATGCAACATACGTTAATGCATGAGTCAACACACTGCTAGAGTGTGAATGGGTCCTTAATGTCAAAAGGCTGGCTACAGGTGCACATTGCATTTACTGTAGTCATATCAGTAAAGAGGCTGGGCTGGCTGCTTTTAATTACTCCACACTACATATCACCACTGTGATTTCCACTATAATAGTATACTTGCTTTCAGCTAGTGGTGTACTTGCCTTTGAATCCCCCCTTGTAGCAAAACCTTGACACATACACTGCTGGTCCCTTCCAGAAGTCACAAGACTTTGCATTGAACTCAGCAGGGTACATATTTCAGTTCTGGCTGGTAGTGACAGTAGTGCACATAATTTTCCAAAATGATAGATGGAAAAACCTGCAGCAACCAGCCTCCAACAGTCAATCCCCAATGCAGTGAAGGAGAATAAAAAAATAAATAAATAATTAGGAGATGGACAACAAAACCATTTTTTTTTTGTCAGGCACAATGATAAATATGGCTCACTTGTGTAACCAACAAGAGCAAACTGCAGAGGGAATTTTGTTACAGGTCTACACAAAAGATGCCTTGAGTACCCCCCCCCTCCCCTCCAGGAGACCCAATAGGTTTTACTGTGCTGAAAACATGGCACTGTCCTGTCTTTAACACACTTTTTCTCTGTTTAAACTCACCACAAACATTACAATCTATCTGTGCACAGTCTTTAGATTGATCAAAACTAATATGGCCGTGTTGTGGTTCAAAATGTATATCTAATCAGGCAGGACCTTGCACTACACTTATGGTAATGCAAACATGTGTGGTGAGCTTACTGATTAGGAAGTGTGACATACAAATAAATGTGATCATAACATTGTATTTAAAAGTCAACTTGTGACTAGGTGATACAGAATGGTGTTTAGTGTTTTTATCCCCTAACAAAATAATTGTTTTATCGCTGACATATCGCTTCTCAAACATGTCAAAAGCTAGCTGGTACACCATAAATTACCAATTTTTTACGGCAACTGTTTGTTGTAATGTTGTCTTAGTGCTACACATACAGAATGCGTAAAGAGCTCCACGTGGACTTCAATGCTGATGATGATTGACCAAGTTTGCTCTGTAAAATTACAGGATTCTTTAAGATTTCTTCAGTAACTGGTACTGGACTTTTCCTTACATAGTTCGGTTCTTTGACAAAGGCTTTAGGAGGAGAGACGGGATTTGTCAAGTCTTCACATTCCAACCAAAGTACTCATTTGATTGTCTAACCAATGGAAATCTAGTCTTTAGCCTACACTTCTAGGAAGGGAATGGCAATTCAAATAATGTTCCAAAATAAACATACAAATATTACAAATAAAAAAGAAGCAGCAATTCTGGGCATATCCAGCTGGGAGTGCACCATGAAGAGGTGGCTTTATGGTCTGCCTTTGGGGGTGGTACGGAAAGCAAAGCATCAAATGGTACTGTGCTCTACAGTCCATCTTCTGGAATTCAGCGTTTTATTGATGATAAAACTCCAGTACACAGTATTACCCCCCACAGGTCTGTTTCAAGCTTTAGGCGGTCCCCTATCCTTACCACGGCATACCCGTCCGTGTCCTTTTCCGTTTCTTTTTACAAAGGCAGTAGATAGGCAATCCAAATAACCCTAAAAAGAAATCAGAGTTTGGAATAAAAGACGCACCAATTTGCTCACTAGAAATGGTAATAACATCAATCTTATCTCATACAGATAGATAGAATTGTAAACTACAGAATGCACAATTAGTGTTAATAAACGGAATGAACTTACACACACACACACACACACACACATTATATCATATTTTCTAATGCATGTTGTTCCAAGTCACTTCTGTCCAGCACAACAACAATTTTTTATTTCCTAAGTACACTACATCTGCTGTGGTGGCTCCTATCACTAATGGTGTCTCTATGGCACCACCGCAGTGTGCACTCCCTACCTAAGGATTACACAGCTGTGTCCTACCATTCTGTGTGCCAACATGCAGGGGCAGCACAGATTGGCTGGCGACAAAGACATTTGATCTGCCCACTTCCCTGTTCACTTGACTGAAAGAACAGCCCGACCTTGACTTTTAATAGAAAAGCAGAAAAATAAATAAAACCATGCTTGCATGGGCACTTAAGGTGACCGGAAGTACTCAGGGGACATGTAGTACCACCCCACCAAGGCTTTCTAGCAAATTTGTGTGTGTGTTCCCCAACCAGAAGAGCTGCACCTGATCAGAGTGGGGGACAATTTATAAAGATATGAAAAACCTTTAGAAGCGGCTTTAAGAATGAATGACATTAAAAGCAGTGCAAATGCATGTACACACAAATGCTATTTGATACAAGAAGGTTTAACACTGCTTTATAATAATTTTAAATATTCTTTTTTGCTTCACAGATCAAGTGACTTCAGTGCATGAGAAGCATTTAAATAGAAAATAGATTAAAAGCCAAAATTGAACTTTCAGTTTAAACTGGCTAAATGCATTGCAGGGGTATCAAAGCAAAATGTTAAAAATCACAGTTTGCTTTCCTTAAAAAGCAACGTCATTCTGAGTAGAAAAGCCTGTGTCCTGACAGAAAGCAGTAAAGTGGGATTTTTTTGCTCGCTGATCTCCTAGCAGAAATGTGACACTCCTCCCTGCTGAGTCAGAGCTCTGCTTTGCTGATTGCTGTATTATGATTTAGAGCCCATTCACACAGGGGCAACACGACTTCCAGCACGACTTTGGGAGGCAACTTGGACACGACTTGAGTATGAATCACAGCACTACTTGGGGCAACTTACAACACAACTTGAAGTCGCCTCCAGGACAGGGAACTTTACAAGTGGCCAATCAGAGCTTATCAGCTGTGTGTGAGAAGGAGGAGGCTGGCTGTTTAGTGGAGGAAATTACTTTGTTTCTTTTCTGCTTCCTGTAAAGTTGCCTCAGTATGAACAGTAATCAGACTTGGAGGCAACTTCCATTGAAATCAATGGGTACAAGTTGCCTTCAAGTCGGATTGAAGTAGTACAGGAACCTTTTCTGAAGTCGGAGCGACTGCAGTAGTGTGCATTAAGACAGATCCATTCACTTACATTAATTTAGTCATGTAGCGCGACTTGAGGTGACTAGGGGCGACTTGAAGTCGGATCCAAAGTTGCCCCTGTGTGAATGGGCTCTTAGGTGGCATGCTGGATTTCTACCACTTCTTTCACACACAGTGCAAGAGCCCCATTATGCAGCACGCTGACAGGGGACAGGCTTTTCTAAACAAGTTGTGGCTGCTTCAGAAAGAAAAAATATTTTTTGTTGTGATTTACCTGAAATGTGTGTAGCAGATTTAAACTGATAGTGCAATTCGTCTAATTCAAATTTGTGGTAGTTTAGTAAAGATTGCGATATGTCTAGGAGCCGGGCAGCTCCACCTAATATGTCAAAGTAAATCTCATCTTGCAAATATCAAGAACTCCAATGGTGAAATTTACAAAACTGACTTCCCAGTTCTGACTTAGGCTCGACTCGCCCATCAACACTTCTCTGCCGGGGGAACACAGTGTTTACTACTAGCGGCTATAGCCTTAGGCAATAATCACATGTAGAAATCTGGCATGCGGTTTGTACCAAAGTTGATTGATGGATCAACTTGAGTACAATCAGCCTGCCCATAGATGGTTCAAATCTTGGCTGGTCCTACTGAACCGGTCGAGATTTGAACAGTCCATGGCCGGCTTAACTGCCATGACCATTACAGAGCCAACTGATGAAGCCGAACTCCTCAGAATATAGAATAAACTAATATTTAGAGGATCCAGGGTGTGAGAATGACATCTTTACTATTTGTAAGAGAGAGAAACCAATTGATGAAAAGTCTCAATAATAAAGTATCCAAGATTGGAAGCCAGCAGGTCATTCAACCAAGTTGTGAGCACCCAGAAATAAGGTTGCAATTTCAGTGTAGAACTGACCTCTTTATGATCACAGCAGAAACACCCAGCAGGCTATTCTCGGGGATCAACAAGTTGTGGTTGGAATTTCCCTGCTGGTTGCTAATGTTTAATCCCAAAGGTCTACAGTAATTTTTCCTATTACCTTTGGTTAAGCTCTTTGATATAATCAACAGCAACCTGGCTTGCAGAGTAATCTGTATTTCAATATTTAATTTTGAACTGCCATCCAACTGTACAAGCCAAGGAACTTCAGAAACCTAAAATCAACATGAGAACGCACAGTTGGTGTTCAGATTATGTCCAGAAAAAGCAGATTGACCCAGGCACTTCATCTGTCAGTGTGCACAAAGTTGAAAATAGCCAACTTTCAGAATACAGGAAAAAAATGTTTTAAAATAGGCTGAGCAACAAGATGTAACCCCATTAAGGAGCACACTCATTCTATGATATTCCACAGACCTTGTAGTGGAGGGCATTAGAGATAATCAGGCAATGCAAAAGGAACTGTTAAAATTCACAATTTTATTCACCAACAAGAATGTCACATTTATACACATAAGTGAGAGTTTGTAGTGCAACACCCTAACAGATGATCATTACACACTCACTCAGAAAGGCTGCCCCACCAATAATCTGTACCGCTGTGCTCAAGGTCCCAGTTCCAGAAAGTGGGGTAGCGCTGTGAAAAGGTCTCCCCAACACAGAATGTGGTCCTGAGGAGTTCTGGCGGCCGCCAGAGCCTCTCAGTGGAGATGAGCCCAGATGGGAAGTGGTGCGGTCAGCCTTTCTGAGCGAGTCCTCTGTGTAATGATCAATTATTGAGATGTTGCACTACAATCTCACACTTATCTGTATGAGCTTGACATTCTTGTCATTGGACAAATAAAATTGTGGATTTTAACAGTTACTTCTGCGCTGCCCGATTATCGCCAATGCCAAAGTTACTGCACTACAAGCCCTGCGGAATATCATACACTGTGTGCGTTCTTTAATGGGCTTACATGGTGATCATCTCATAACATTCATATGTGAAGTATGCAGTCCCTTTGTTGATTTCCTTTCACCTAGCAGGACATGACTTGTTACCTTAGCGCCCGCTGTCCAAGTTCTTTTTCTGAGCAACAAGTTGACCTTTTAAATATTAGAAACACTGTTGCACAAACAGCAGAATGGTATGGTAAATGATTTGTTAGATTCATATTATTAGATGTCAATTCATAATGAACTATTCAAGCTAATGAAACACCAAAAGTATTGAATTATATCACAGTAATATACAGCACATAGTTATTACTCTACATGGTGCCACACCATATATTCTTACCTACTACAACTGCAATGGCTCCCAAAGCCAAACCTAGGACAAGGAGCAAGGGTGCAATGAGTAACTTGCCGGCTGAAAAAAAAAAGTAAAAAAGAAGAACAGCCATTTTAAATAATTCATTCTGTTTAAAGTGTTACATGATTGTTTACATATCTTGGCCCACTTCTTCTGATGACCACTTATCTCCCAACCTAGCTGTTATTTGGCTAAGAGTGAATTTAATATAACTGACTTTAGGGCTGGAAGAGCATCTACGTGCCACTCAGTCATAAAAGAAAGCTCTGAGGCCATTATACTTTGTTATAATCAGCAAGTTTTAGAGAGTGTGTGCCAGGATCAAATGCCAATTGACTCTTTAGTACTGCATGCTTTTACCACTGTTTCAAAAACCTGAAAAGCCTTCAGAGGAAACTCCTTTGTTGCACTTTGGTTGTGATCGCTTTTTGATATGGCATTGGTCTGTCATGCATGCAGCTCCATTGTTGAAATGAAAGCCTTTTCTTGCAGCTTTCATGGTTTTTAAAACCCAGTATCATGGCATGACCACAGACATAATGGCTGTCTAGGGGTTACAAATATCACAAACCATTCAACCAGAATAATTGGGGGTCTGTAACTGTTATGGTTTAAGGTGCACCCCCAGCCCTTCAGCTGCAGAAGAATATATGCAAATTATAAAAAAAAATATGGTCTAATACACAGAAATACTTACCTTACTATCCTCCCACAGCAGCCAGCCCTCCAGTCTCTGGTGCTAGAGTATGAATGAGCACCTCTACATCTTAATGTACAGGTCAAGATCGGCGACTATCACTGGTTCTGCATTGTACACGGCAAGAGGAGTGGCTTCAAGGGACAAGCTGTTACAACCATAACTGGTGGGAAGGAAGCCCGAGGATTAAGGTAAGCATTCCTGTGTATTAGGTTACCTTCATGTAAATGGAGCATTATATTCCTCATTAGTGGGGAAGGTTTGGGGTTGGATAGAGGGATGAGGACACATTTTATTTTTTTATTTATGCCCAGAGTCGGGCATTAAAAATATTCATCAGTGGCTATTATGCAGTGTCAGTGCACCCTCACCCACTAGAACTAGCACTAGAGGTGCACCAAATGGACATTTTTGGTGCGGAAATCGGAAATTCAGGATGCACTTGGCCGAAACCGAAAATGACTTTTTAAAAAAATGATTTGAATTTATTAGTGTGTTTCACTGCGCTTAGGATTCCAAAAATCGACTATAGTGTTAGATTTCAGCGCTGCTACTTAAATAATAAATCCCAAAAATTGTGTGACATTAATATTAGCGTACCAACCAATAATCAAATCCGAAGTGGCACAAGAAAAGCTCAAGAAAAATGCATCCCTTTCAATTCTATGTATGTCTTCACACTTTTCCGTTGCACTTCAGTTGTCGTGTTAAAAGTCTTGCTTGCTGCATTTTTGGTCAGTGAAAAAAAAACAAAACACCATACCAAAAAAAAAAAAAAACCACACCTCCCCATTGAAATGCATCAAGACTGCATCAATAATGCACCCCAGTTTTTGAGTCACATGACCTATGAAAAACACACTATGAGTACAGTAAAATCATGGTTAAATTGCAGCAAAATTGCGTGCGTTTTCTGCGCCATTATCATCACCTTTTTCTCTATTAGGAAGATGCAGATAACACCATTTTCAGCCAATATGTTTCGCCCACTGAACATTCGGTGCATCTAGCACACAGCAAACAAAGTGAAGCCAAGGTTTATGGGAACAGAGCCACCCCTGATTTAGATCTCCTTGGTAAAAAAGAAAAAAACACAAGGATGGAGATTTCCCACACTGGTTTCCACATGTGCTTAAACACAAGGACTCCATAACTGTAAGACCCCTTAGATTGTATATTAAAGTTATGTCACATTTTTAATTCAGATGTAAACACTTATCCGAACCTAAGCAGCGCACTGATATGCAATTTAAAAAAGCCGGTAATACATATACCCACCGCAAACAGAGCCTCGCACTAATCTCCTTAGGTGCGGTCTCTCGGGGAGGTAGCGGTATTTGCATCCAAATACACTGAGGTTTGACGTGTGATCACCAAAGAAGCGCAGCTGACGATATCTCTCCCCACAGCGGTAGCAGAAATTAGTGTTACATTGGGAACAGGTCATATGATCACAGCCTTCTGTTCTCTGAATGTGGACCTGGGGGAAAAAAAGCATCACAATAATAGCACATATCCAGATAAAGTGGAACTAGGGCCAACCAACCATTCCAGGCTTTTCTGTTTGGTTCTGCCTTTGCTGACCACCTCCTGGAAATGCTACTTTCTCTGATTATTGAGCCGCTGACCTGAAACAAGTATGATGAGCTATAAAGTCACACAATATTTAGAAATACTATTTACACACTTGTTCCAGGTCATTAAATACAATTCTGATAAAACAGGTTAGCATTTTTGAAAAGTAATGTCAGCAATGGCACCCTACACATTTCTCCAACAGGATTTCCATAGCATATATAACCTGCATATATAACACTCCATTCATTCATTGTACAGCAGGCTTTTGACTTGCTTCCTTGTTCCTGACCTCTCCCTTGACAGCACTGGCAATTCTGGTAATAGGAGAATAGGTCACACTCGCCTGCATTCCTAGAATGCTGTACTCGACTAGACCTAAGCTGAGTCACATAGGGGGGCAGAGGCATGCTGACAAGATTGGGCAGTGGTCAGGAGTGGAACATCTTGGATCTCTTTTTTTATACAAGTTTTCTTTGAGAAATGCCAGAATGTAAAACTATTTTTGTACAAGAAATGTAAAAAAAATTATCAGTACTCATATTACTGTAGCCAGTTCAGAGAGTTTATGTTGCTTTTATAGTATGCAGTAATGTCCAGTTTGGAACACAGAGTTGGCCTAATATTACCTGCTGGGTTATACTCCATCTCCAGGTGAATGGACACTGGTGGACCAAAAGGTCTTTAGACAGGAAGTGATCCCCTATATAACCTCTCCCATACAGGAAGTACTTCAATTTTGTAGCAAGCACTGAATCCTCAAAAAGAGGGGAGGGACCTCTGTGTCCCATGATGTATTTAAAGAAAAGGATTTGACGAAAAAAATCCCATTTTCTTTTTCATACATCATGGGACACAGAGTTAGGCTAATATTCATTACCTGCTCGGACGTCCCAGAGCAAGAGCCTTGAGGGGAGGGAGACACTCTGTCAAACAGCCATCAGGCCTTATACGGCAGCCTGCAGTACACTGCGAAAGCTTAAAGTGGAGTTCCACCCAAAAGTGGAACTTCCACTCATTACATTCCTCGCCCCCTCCGGTGACACAGTTGGCACCTTTCAGGGGGGAGGGGGGTACAGATACCTGTATATTACAGGTATCTGTACCCACTTCCGGCATAGATAGCCGCAGAATCTGCGGTTATTTACGCAACTTCCTGCTCCCTCTCCGCTGCCTGCTGGGAAACACACGGGTCCCAGAGGCAGCAGGGACCATCCGTATTGCGCTGCGCGACTCACGCATGCGCAGTAGGGAACCGGGAAGTGAAGCCGCACGGCTTCACTTCCTGATTCCCTTACCGAAGATGGAGGCGGCAGCACCCGAGGACGGAGAGATGCTTCGGCCTCGGGTGCCGACATCGCGGGCGCCCTGGACAGGTAAGTGTCCATGTTTTAAAAGTCAGCAGCTGCAGTATTTGTAGCTGCTGACTTTTAAAAAAAAATTTTTTCGGCGGCGCTCCGCTTTAATCCTCAGCTGAATCTTCAGCTGCTTGAACATCCATTTGATAAAATTTTGTGAACGTATGCACTGAAGACCAGGTAGCAACTTTACAAATCTGAGCCACAGATTACCTGATGGTGAAAAGCCCAGGAGGTTCCTACACCCCTGGTAGAATGAGCTCTGAGCTCTCACCCTAAAGGGAGGAACATTACGTTTCAGACCACAGGCCTGAATGACCAATTGACGGACCCAATTAGCAATGGAAGCTTTGGAAGCTGCCTGCCCCTTCTTGGGTCCTTTTGGTAAAACAAAAAAGGAGTCTGATCCTTGGATCTCCACAGATCTAGACAAATAAACCTTGACTGCCCGGACAATATCCAAAGAATGCAGTCGACTCTCTTCCGCCGAACGAGGCTGAGAGAAAAAAGAAGGCAAAATAATGTCCCGATTTAAATAAAAGGCCGACTCCACTTTTGGCAAAAAGGATAGAACAGGTCGTAACACGACCCTGTCGTGGTGAAGGATCAATTCTGGTTCCCTGCATGAAAGGGCAGCCAACTCCGATACCCTTCTAGCCGAGGTGATAGCCATCAGGAAGGCTACTTTGCGTGATAGGTTCAAATGGTTGTTTCTGTAACACAGACAGCACCAAGTTTAAGTCCCAAAGACACATAGGTGACCTAATGGGGGGAGGCAAGCGAGTTGCCCCCTGCAAAAAGGTTTGGACCAGTGAATGGGAGGCTAAAGGTCTTTGGAAAAATACCGATAGGGCCGAAACTTGACCACTGATTGTACTCGAAGCCAGTTTGAGTTCCACAGCTGACTGTAGAAAAGAGAATTTTCCCAATCACATATTTCCGAGGATGCCATTTTTTGGCTTCACACCAAGCAATATCAGTCTTCCAGACCTTATGATAGATCTTCCTAGTGACAGCTTTTCTAGCATTCACTAGGGTAGACACCAATGGTCGTGAGATGCCACGGTTCTTTAACACCCTGGCTTCAATAGCCATGCCATCAAATTTAGTGACTGTAAATTGGGGTGGAATATAGGACCTTGAGACAGTAGATTGGGACGCCGTGGAATCGTCCATGGCTGTCTATTGTCAGTCTCACTCTCTGGGAACCAGGGCGTTCTGGGCCAGGCTGGTGCCACCAGAATGACTGGAACTCCCTCTCTCCGAATCCTGTGCAACAAATGTGGAAGAAGAGGGATTGGAGGGATAGCATAAACCAGGGAGTACTGACTCCATGGAACTACCAGAGGATCTACTCTGATTGCCAGAGGATCTCTTGTTCGGGACAGAAACTGCTGTAGCTTGTTGTTGAAACCTGGATGCCAGTAGGGCGACCTCTGGCCATCCCCAACGTTGGCAAATTTCCTGGAACACCCCTGGGTGTAGGGACCCTTCCACCGGGCAGATCTGCTGGCGGCTGAGATAAACTGAACTGCCTTCCAGGTCTCTACTCCCGGAATATGGACTGCCAATAGAATCGGCACATGTCCCTCTGCCCAGGCTAGTATGTGGTTCACCGCCTTCAGAGCTGAACGACTCCTGGTACCGTCTTGGTGGTTTATATAGGCCACTGCCGTGGCACTGTCGGAATGAACCCCGATAGGGTAGTCCTGAAGTTCCACCATCCAGGACCGTAGAGCCAGTCTTCCTGCCCGTAATTCCAGGATGTTGATGGGCAGGATCTGTTCTGTCCTTGACCATTTCCCCTGAGCTGTGAGCCCTTCTAGGGTCGCTCCCCAGCCTGACAGACTGGCATCTGTAGTCAGTACTCTCCAAGTTACTGGAAGGATCTTCCCTTTCGCAGGTTCTGATCCTGGAACCAGCAATTTAGGCTTAAGCGTGCCCGAGGAAATAAGAACATTGGAAAATCCAGGGCTTGTCCTCTCCGGTTCCAAGCCAACAAGATGTCTTGTTGTAGAGGCCTGGAATGGAACTGGGCATAGGGCACCACCTCGAAGGAGGATACCATCCTCCCTAGAAGACTCATACAGAGTCGAATGGAGGGTTGTCTGGTGCCCCTTATCTGATGCACCCGATTCTTCAGGGCATAGATTCTTCCGAGTGGCAAGAATACTCTTGCTTGGACAGTATCTAGGATTAGACCTAAATACTTTAGACCTTGAGCTGGTTTGAAGGCTGACTTTTCAGTATTTCTGATCCAGCCTAAGCTTTTCCAATACCGCACTGTGCATGTTAGGCTCTATTCTAGAGCCTGTAATGAGTGATCTCTGAGCAGGAGGTCATCCAGGTACCCAAGCACCAGGATCCCTTGGGCCCTTAAAAGACCCAGTACTGGTGCTAGGACCTTTGTGAACACCCGGGGAGCTGTAGCAAGCCTGAAGGGTAGAGCCACAAACAGAAAATGACGTTCATCTACTGCAAATCGCAGGAACCTCTGATGAGGCTGAAAGATAGGTACATGTAAATACGCATCCTTCATATCGATAGAGGCTAAAAAGTCTTCCATCCGGAGCGAGGCTCTGGGAGGGCTTACATTGACGTGGGGTGCACACACAGGAGTATCCGTGACCGCCAGGCATCACGGATCACAGTAAATGGCCGCTGATACCAGCCGTTTACCACGTGACTTGTAAACAAACCGGCGTCATGTCTGGTTCCTCTCTCCCCTCTCTGTACTGATCGGTACAGTGTGAGCGGAGAGGGGAGAGATTGGGTGCAGCAGCGCTGTGGGCTGAATCTGTAGTGTCGCCTCATCCATCCATGTTCAGCCATCCACACTCAACAATACTCATCCATCCCTCCATGCTCAGCCAGCCACACAGCAATACTCAGCCATCCCATCCACACCGTACTCAGCCTTACCGTACTCAGCCGTACCCAGCCATCCCATTCATACTCATTCACATTTATGGATCAACCATCCCTATCCACGCTCATCCATGCCACTACAGTGCCTCACAAAAGTGTAATCAACTTAGATTTGAGAAATGTATGCGCCTAGAACACCTGATGCTGCTCCCTGCATGTTGGGCCTCTGTATGTGGCCAGGCTGTAGAAAAGTCTCCCAAATGTGGTATCACCATACTCAGGAGTAGGAGACTATTCTGTGGTGTAATTTTTGGTATGTACATGCTATGTGTTAGAAATATTGTATAAATGGACAATTTTTTTTTTTTTTTTTTTTAACACAAAGAGTGTTTTCATTTTCTTTACACATTTTCCAAAAACTTGTAGAAAAAAAAATGACATGTTCAAAAGACTCATCATGCCACAGATTATACAAAATGGGGTCCAGCATTTGCGTCCTTAAACACAGAATGCTGGACTCGGCCCCGCCCCCCCGTCATTGGATTTGACAGCAGCAGGAGCCAATGGCTGCGCTGCCATCAATCTATCCAATCAAGAGCCGAGAAGCCCGGCCAAAGAGGTAGAGCATGTCTCTGGCGTAGGAATTATGGGGTTCAGGTGAATAAGAACGGTGGTGCTGGTCAGTGACAGAAGTTTTTTCACCTTAATGTATAGAATGCATTAAGGTGAAAACACGAGGCTTTACACAACCCCTTTAAAGTAGTTCTAAAGACAGAAGGTTTTTCATCTTAATGTATTAAGATAAAAACCCTTCCGGGTGCAGCCGCCACCCCAACCCCCCCCCCCCCCCCCCCCCCTTAATACTTACCTGAGCTTCATCTTGATCCAGCGAAGTGTGTGAGAGCAGCGGCTGTCCTGGGTCTCCCTCTCCTCATTAGCTCACACAGCAGCGGGAGCCACTGGCTCCTGCTGCTGTCAATCACAGCCAGAGTTAATGGGGGTGGCCGAGCTGTGCTGTGTGTGTGAATGGACTATGTCCATTCACAGGAGCGCAGCTCAAGAGGCTTGCTATTGGGGGCACTCAGCAGGGAGGAGGAGCAAGGACTGCTAGCGAAGGAACCAAAAAGAAGAGAAGAGGATAGGGCTGCTCTGTGAAAAAAACATTACACAGAGCAGGTAAGTATAACATGCTTGTTATTTAATTTGTTAAATTACAACCTTTAGAATCACTAAGAAAAATTCACACAGGGAAGAGAAAAGAAGGACTAAATTTGACTTTTATAGGAACGCTTGCCTTTTACATATAACAACCAGCAGCTATCATCACTAGGTCTACTTATTGATCAGATTTTTAGTTTTCAGTGAATGCATCTGACTATGCATTTCATAGCGATCGTATGGTCCATCTGATGTGCCCAGGTTGGTAAGAGGTTTAATATAGTTTCCAGGTCACCAACAGCAATCCTGCCAGATGGTCAAAAAATAAACATAATAATGAAATCATCCACTCACCCACATATGGCTAATATATACAAAAATAAAAATGTGTGAATTCTAATTTTATGAATGTAGCAGTAACAGTTGGTAATCTACAATCCATATGGAATACGTAATCACCCCTCCAAAACACTTTATCTTTTCTCAATCTCCAACTGTTCTGCAATACAGGGTATTCCATTCTCCAACTGCTTATCCCACCCACTGCTGTAATCCTCCTGGTAATCCGGATTACATTTGTGAAGGTGACAGGGAAAACGGACTGACAGTATCAAATGAATAATGTATTGGTTTCTGTGGCCCAATAACGAGACATAGGTTTTCTAGGACAGATGGCTGAATGCTGTATAATCAGGGAGTGCAAACATCTGCATTACCCCAAGAAGAATTAGAAAATGCTGCCCATCTTTTAACACAATTCCTCATTCCCTATTTAGCTATCAAGCATGGATATCTAACATGCCATGCACACTATCGAGCCTGCCTCTTTCTGGAATACCTAGGTTTTCAAAATATTCATATCATCTAGGCTGGCTTCACACCTTTTTTTGTGATAACATAAGGTAAAGCCTACATTTTAATACATTACAATAAAGTAGGGCAATATGCAGAATATGTGGTGTTATGGTGCATTACTATTTATTTTGACTGGCACCCCAACAGACATATACAGTAGAAATGAATGCTTCTGTGCTGAAGGGCAGCACAATGCACACATTTGAATGCTCTGTACAATACGATGTACAGCAATGGCAAAAATAGCACAGGTGCATTTTGGGGCTTTGAGGACTATTGAAAGTCCCTTAAAAGTGAATGCCTCAACACACTAAAATGCTAGTGAAGTACCGTATTTATCGGAGTATAACACACACATTCATTTTAAGAGGGAAGTTTCAGGACAAAAAAAAAAAAAAAAAACTTAAAATTTTAAATAAGGAACTTTGAAGCAAAATAAGGGTCAGTGCCCATCTGCAACCTCACAAGTGCCATCAATGCAGCAGCCTGATCAATGCCCGTCTGCAGCCTCACCATTGCCATCAATGCAGCAGCCTCACCCTCACCATTGCCATCAATGCAGCAGCCTCACCCTCACCATTGCCATCAATGCAGCAGCCTCAGCCTCACCATTGCCATCAATGCAGCAGCCTCACCATTGCCATCAATGCAGCAGCCTCACCATTGCCATCAATGCAGCAGCCTCACCATTGCCATCAATGCAGCAGCCTCACCATTGCCATCAATGCAGCAGCCTCACCATTGCCATCAATGCAGCAGCCTCACCATTGCCTTCAATGCAGCAGCCTCACCATTGCCTTCAATGCAGCAGCCTCACCATTGCCTTCAATGCAGCAGCCTCACCATTGCCTTCAATGCAGCAGCCTCACCATTGCCTTCAATGCAGCAGCCTCACCATTGCCTTCAATGCAGCAGCCTCACCATTGCCTTCAATGCAGCAGCCTCACCATTGCCTTCAATGCAGCAGCCTCACCATTGCCTTCAATGCAGCAGCCTCACCATTGCCTTCAATGCAGCAGCCTCACCATTGCCTTCAATGCAGCAGCCTCACCATTGCCATCAGTGCAGCCTGATCGATGCCCATCTGCGGCCTAGAGGGGACAGGGAGGGGGGCGGGACGAGCGCTCACAGATTAAATAAAATGAGAATATCCCATAATAGACAGAACAGTGGTCCAATGGTGGCCCAGGAGACGGGACTTCCTATTACAGAGGCCGCCAAGTAAACAGGAGATTCTCACTGTATGTAATCTGACGGTGCTCGTCCCTGTCCCCTCCCAGGCAGCTAAACTTGAAGTATTGGCGTATAACACGCACACGCTATTTGCACTCGATTTTCATGGTGAAAAAGTGAGTGTTATACGCCAATAAATACAGTAGTTGCCTACAGGAAATCTAGCTCAACGATTGCCCTCTGTAGCTTTTATTTTAGCACTAGATTATAGAAAACACTGAAGATCATCTTGTGTTTCATCTGAAAACAGAACGTCAACTCCAAACAATGGTAGAAATCAATAACAAAGTGTGTTTATGCTTTTTTCTGTCTGCTCAGGACTGCACCAGAGTTGGGCTCATTACTGGGGGTTTCCCCACCTGCTCTGATCAGATGGCCATCGAGGCTTTTTTACCTTAGGCAATGTGAAACTGTAAACTTTGGCCTTTAGTCAAATCAAAGGTGTTGCTCAAACAAAAGCTTTTATCTCAAAGAACAAGCAGTTGTCAGTCCTGTCTTTCAAAAACACACAGATCACATACGGAGGACACAGATGAAAAATAAAACCACTGTGGATGGAGCAGAGTTGCTTTGTAGTATGGAGGAAGGGATGGTTAGAAGGTCAAGAAATGGGCAGGTGTAATAGATTACTTTAGTGCTGTGGTAGAAAACATTTTGAATGATAATCATTTGTTAGAAAACAGATAACCACTTGTGGGCTGTTGGGAAGAAAGACTGGCCCAGTTAAATAACCTCTGGTTACAAAGCAGCCTTTTGCTGCAATGCCATGTAAATTATTAATGGGAGAGTGACGTTGAGTGTAAATACAGATCCAAAGCAATCCTGCTGACAAAAGAGAACAGAGAGAGAGCAGCTCACCTATCACCTTCACCCGGTTACACAAGAGCAGCTAAAAGGATTCTGACATGGAATGCTTTGACATATCTGCATTAAAAGAGCAATCCGCTGACAGATGCTCATATGAGGGGAAACGGACATCTAGGAAGTCAAAGTATCTCCGTTCTTAAAAGAGCATTAACGTTAACATGCTGACCCAGTGGAGACTCTGACCATGTATGATAACATCATTTCTATACATACATTTCTATACATAGCACAAGAAGGCTCGATCAGCCTCTGTGGAGCATTGCTTGTGGTCCTCAGAGGAATATGTACCTCAAAATAAAAAAAAACAAAAAAAAGTGTGCTCTTTTCAGCGTATATGCTTTTATACGCAATAGTTGACAGCACATCTTACATTCACAAGAAAAGCAAACTGAACAGCGGTGATCGTTTAATTATTGTCCCTCTAAACTAAGCGTCTTTACTGGACAAAATGTAATATTAATATATATTTTCTCTTTCACTTAGAATGTGCTCATAAGTTTACATACCCTGGCAGAAGTAATGATTTCTTGGCCATTTTTCAGAGAATATGAATAACAAACTTTTCTTTCACTCATGGTTAGTGTTTGGCTGAAGCCATTTGTTATCAATCAACGGTGTTTACTCTTTTTAAATCATAATGACAACAGAAACTAGGCAAATGACACTGATCAAAAGTTTACATACCCTGGTGATTTTGGCCTGATAACATGCACACAAGTTGACATAAAGGGGTTTCAATGGCTATTAACAAGGTAACCATCCTCACCTGTGATCTGTTTGCTTGTGATGGGTGTGTGTGTGTGTGTGTGTGTGTGTGTGTGTGTGTGTGTGTGTGTGTGTGTGTGTGTGTGTGTGTGTGTGTGTGTGTGTGTGTGTGTGTAAAAGGTCAATGAGTTTCTGGACTCCTGACAGACCCTTGCATCTTTCATCCAGTGCTGCACTGACGTTTCTGGATTCTTAGTCACAGGGCAAGCAAAAGTATTGTCAAAGGATCTGTGGGAAAGGTAGTTGAAATCAGGAAAGGGATATAAAAAGATATCCAAGGAATTGAGAATGCCAAACTCTAATCAAGAAGTGCAAAATGAGGGGTTCTGTTAAAACCAAACCACGGTCAGGTAGACCAACTAAAATTTCAGCCACAACTGCCAGGAGAATTGTTCGGGATGCAAAGAAAAACCCACAAATAACTTCAGGTGAAATTCAAGACTCTCTGAAAACATGTGGTGTGGCTGTTTCAAGATGCACAATAAAGGAGGCAATTGAAGAAAGATGGGCTGAGTCGCCAGAAGAAATCCATTACTACGCAAATGCCACAAAGTATACATCTTACAATACGTCAAACAGCACATAGACAAACCTCAAACCTTCTGGCACAAAGTCATTTGGAGTGATGAGACCAAAATTTAGCTTTTTGTCCACAACCATAAACGCTACATTTAGAGAGGAGTCAACAAGGGCTATGATGAAAGGTACACCATTCCTACTTTGAAACGTGGAGGTGGATCGCTGATGTTTTGGGGATGTGTGAGCTACAAAAGCTACAGGAAATGTGGTCAAAATTGATGGCAAGATGAATGCAGTATGTTAGCAAAAAATACTGGAGGAACATTTGCATTCATCAGCCAGAAAGCTGCGCATGGGATGTACTTGGACATTCCAACATGACAATGATCCAAAACACAAGGCCAAGTCGACCTGTCATTGGCTACAGCAGAATAAAGTGAAGGTTCTAGAGTGGCAATCTCAGTCTCCTGACATCAATATCATTGAGCCACTCTGGGGAAGATCTCAAAACGTGCAGTTCATGTAAGACAGCCCAAGAATTTACAGGAACTGTAAGCTTTTTGCCAAGAGGAATGGGCAGCTTTACCATCTGAGAAGATAAAGACCCTCATCCACAAATACCACAAAAGACTTCAAGCTGTCATTGATGTTAAAGGGGGCAATACACGGTATTAAGAACTGGGGTATGTAAATTTTTGATCAGGGTCATTTGCCTAGTTTCTGTTGTCATTATGATTTAAAGAGAGTAAACACAGTTGATTGATAATAAATGGCTTCAGCCAAACACTAACCATGAGTGAAAGAAAAGTTTCTCTGAAAAATGGCCAAGAAATCATAAATTCTTCCAGGGTATGTAAACTTATGAGCACAACTGTAGTTTTGCATAGCAGAAAAGGATGATGGGGCTTAAAAATTCAGTACTTTAACCCTCTTGGGCATGGAGTTCACTAGTTTCCCAGGTTGCCACTGGAGTCCTCTTCCACTCCTCCATGATGACATCACGGAGCTGGTGGATGTTAAAGACCTTGCGCTCCTCCACCTTCTGTTTGAGGATGCCCCATAGATGCTCAATAGGGTTTAGGTCTGGAGACATGCTTGGCCAGTCCATCACCTTTACCCTCAATTTCTTTAGCAAGGCAGTGGTCGTCTTGAAGGTGTGTTTGGGTTCATTATGTTGGAATACTGCCCTGCAGCCCAGTCTCCGAAGGGAGGGGATCATGCTCTGCTTCAGTATGTCTCAGTACATGTTGGCATTCATGGTTCCCTCAATGAACTGTAGCTCCCCAGTGGGGGCAGCACTCATGCAGCCCCAGACCATGACACTCTCATCACCATGCTTGACTGTAGGCAAGACATACTTGTCTGTGTACTCCTCACCTGTTTGCCGCCACACACGCTTGACACCATCTGAACCAAATAAGTTTATCCTGGTCTCATCAGAACACAGGACAAGGTTCCAGTAATCCATGTCCTTAGTCTGCTTGTCTTCGGCAAACTGCGGGCTTTCTTGTGCATCATCTTTAGAAGAGGCTTTCTTCTGGGACGACAGCCATGCAGACCAGTTTGATGCAGCCTGCGGTGTATGGTCTGAGCACTGACAGGCTGAACCCCCACCCCTTCAACCTCTGCAGCAATGCTGGCAGCACTCATATGTCTATTTCCCAAAGACAACCTCTGGATATGACGCCAAGCATTCAACTTCTTTGGTCGACCATGCCGAGGCCTGTTCTGAGTGAAACATGTCCTGTTAAACCGCTGTATGGCCTTGGCCACCGTGCTGTAGCTCAGTTTCAGGGTCTTGGTAATAATCTTATAGCCTAGGCCATCTTTATGTAGAGCAACAATTCTTTTTTTTTTTTTTTCAGATCCTCAGAGAGTTCTTTGCCATGAGGTGCCATGTTGAACTTCCAGTGACCAGTATGAAAGAGTGAGAGCGATAACACCAAATTCAACACACATGCTCCCCATTCACACCTGAGACCTTGTAACTCTAACAAGTCACATGACACCGGGGAGGAAAAATGGCTAATTGGGCCCAATTTGGACATTTTCACTTAGGGGTGTACTCACTTTTGTTGCCAGTGGTTTAGACATTAAATGGCTGTGTTGAGTTATTTTGAGGGGACAGCAAATGTTGTATACTCACTACTTTACATTGCAGCAAAGTGTCAGTTCTTCAGTGTTGTCATAAGAAAAGATATAATAAAATATTTACAAAAATGTGAGTAGAGAGAGAGAGAGAGAGAGAGAGAGAGAGAGAGAGAGAGAGAGAGAGAGAGACAGAGAGACAGAGAGAGAGAGAGAGAGAGAGAGACAGAGAGACAGAGAGAGAGACAGAGAGAGAGAGACAGAGACAGAGAGAGAGACAGAGACAGAGAGAGAGACAGAGACAGAGAGACACAGAGAGAGAGACAGAGAGAGAGAGAGAGAGAGAGAGAGAGAGAGAGAGAGAGAGAGAGAGAGATCTATATCTATCTATATATCTATCTATCTATCTATCTAGAGATACATACACACACACACACACACACAGTCGTGCTCAAAAGTTTGCATACCCAATCGTTTTTTGGATCCTTTTTAAAAGATCAGAAATCACCTAAATGGCCCTGATAAAAAGTTTACATACCCTGGAATGTTTGGCCTTGGTACAGACACAGAAGGTTGCACACACGGGTTAAAATGAAAATTAAAGGTTAATTTCCCACATTTGTGGCTTTTTAAATCACAATTAGTGTCTGTGTATAAATAGTCAATGAGTTTGTTAGCTCTTGCATGGACGCACTAAGCAGGCTAGACACTGAGCCATGAGGAGCTAGAAAAGAACAGTCAAAACACCTGCGTAACAAGGTAATGAAACTTTACAAAGATGGCAAAGGATTTAAAAAGATATCCAAAGCCTTGAATATGCCAGTCCGTACTGTTTAATCACTTATTAAGAAGTGGAAAATTAGAGGCTCTTTTGATACCAAGCCAAGGTCAGGTAGACAAAAGAAAGATTACAGCCACAACTGCCACAGGAACTAGAGCTATAGATATATAGCCTTAAGCCTGGTACACACTGACAGTATGAGGAGTCTGAGGAGCTCATTGTACTACGTGATGCTAGTATGGTATCTCTCCGCAGAGCTATTGTGTTCTGACAGGAGGACTGCTGCCCCCTGCCAGAACACACCAGTAAGCGTTTACAGCCCTTGGCTGTGAGCGCTGATCAGATGCTGGTCGGCTGCTGTTTTTCCAGCATGCCCATTGAACAGAAGACAGAAATTCGGCCGGCTTCTGTCGGAAAGGCTGCTGTACACACAGACTGAATGTCGGTTTCTGTTGAACTGACCAGTACTCAGTCCATGTGTGCCAGGCTTTAATCAGAAGCATTTCCTACATAAAGATGAAGAAGAGGGGGAAAAAAAACAAAACAATGCCTAACAATTCACAGAGATGTCTCACTGATCCCATGGTGAGAAATCAGATTGCACTGTTAAATATAATCCGGGAAAGCAGAAATTCCCTTTATTGGACTCTTCCATAGCGTAAAACAAAGGATCCATCACCAAAAGCACAGCTGCCAACTTCTTCCAGTGAGCTCTAACGCTGCATTCGTCAACAACCTTCGGGATGCCAAGCAATGTATTCTCTTTGCATTGTATTGAGCTAAATAAGCACTACAAATTCCATTTGCATTATTGCAGTCCTATTTTACCAGCATAAATGCATGAACGACCTGAACATGTAATTACTCACCTTACATCGAGGACATTTCTGGGCATTTCTTTGCCCATGTTCAATTTCATTGGCCCAGTGCCGTAATAGCTTGTCCCCTTTCTTGTAATCTCTACAATTAACACCTTCATGCCAGGGAGAATGGCACTTAAAACACCATACAAATTGGCAAGATGGGCACTGAATCTGGCAAGAGGAAATAAAAAGAAAAAACGTAAATTTAAGTTAGGACACCATAAAAGAGGGTCAGACAGCACACTAATCATTATGTTTAAAATTATGTTACTGCAGTTTTCCAGTATACTTTAACAAAGAACTTGTGATTCGCTAACTATACAAAAGAGTACATAGCCACTTTTTGCCAATTCATCCAACCCCAATTAGGCCACATGCTATGAGAAAACGGGACAGTTTGCTACTCTTTACTTACTGAAGAATGTTGAAGGGGTCTACAAGTAAAATGTGGACCCAGGGAGAGTCTTTCACTGATGACTATTCTATTCCACGACGCACATCAGGATGGAATAGATGCAATTTGAACAGACTAGGTTGGTGATGTCGAACCTTGGCCTCCCAGATTTTTTGGAACTACATTTCCCATGATGCTCATGCACTTTGCAGTGTAGTTGAACATCATGGGAAATGTAGTTCCAAAACATCTGGGGTGCCAAGGTTCAACATCACTGGACATAAATGACGTATGACCTGAACACATCAAAATTGCATACAACCAAATTAATATATTGATGTGTATGGTCAGCTAAGGTATAACTTTTTTGTCATAAATCAATATGCAACTCCCAATTTCCCTTGTTGGACCCATGTTTTACCTACCCCTGATTATATGGAAGAAGGTAAGTCTGACCTTACAGATTCTACTTTTCTCTCACGAGTGGCTGGAGAAGATTTATTAAGTACTGTACTTGATAATATGTGCACAATTTGAAACCGTGCTGGACCACTGCCCTCATAATTTACCTTGTATGTTTAGGTTTTGTTTTTTAAATATTTTAAAAAACTTTCATGAAAACAAAGTTAAAAATGCATGATAAAATTTTGTTCAGAATTTACAGAAAGTGCACATTTAACAAATGATGACATCTTGAATTAAAGGGTTATTCTATGCAGTCCATGAACACTATTCCGTTATTTTAAGCACATACATTTATATACCTCCTTTTGTAAAATTGAGTAAAGCCTGCCCCAAACACTTCTGATATTTTTCATAGCTCCATACTGTCCTCTCTCTAGCAAAGAATAGCCATTAGGGTAAGTGCCCCCTATCAGTACAAAGAGGGAGCACTGAGCTGTGCTCTCATTTGCTCAGCGGCTGTGACTGGAAAGAAAGCCTAAGTTTAAGCAGGCATGGTGATCACATGACTGGGAACTCTGCCGACTGGCTCCCAATCAGTGGAGGCCCTGAGCTATCAGTGACACAGCCCTAGCCTAAAAAGAGTGTAGATTCATTTTCCCACAATATATGAGTGAATGTTCTGGGGAATATTAATCTACAGATTTGTAGACAGGAAGGTATTAGGGCTCTCATGCACACTGGAAAATTAGCTCCTCTCGGTACCTGCATTTACTTCTGCTGCAATCATATTTATATATACCAATTTACTTCTTTAAAACTTTAACCACAAAATAGAAAAATACTCTGTTATAATGAGTTAGAACAAAAAAAATGGATCATTTAAATGAAATGTTCCTGTATGAAAATAAAACCTTAAATAAACTGAATTGGTATGAATTTCAGTGACAGTGCATAGGTAGCATGCATTGCAATGTATAGTTATCTAACTAATTTATACTACATTAGGTTCATTTACTACATTATGCAACTGCTCCACATACTTAAACCTTTTAACATGCTACAGTTAAGTCAATAGGTTGGTATGCTAAAAATGAATGTGATCCCTTCATAATCCTAAAGGGAATGTGTTCAGTTTGGTTCTAAAGAAAACAGAATTCAAAATCAGGTCGTTCCTCTTATGGCTACACAGACCAGCTAAATCAAACTGATGCCTCAACATTTATTCATGATTTTTTAATATGCTATAGTCTAGTCTCTCCCTGTGCAAATTTGTCATGTGCTTTTCCCCTTTAAACGTTCTTAAAGATGACATGAGAACAGATGCATTTTATAAAAAGGTGATTAATGATGGTAAGATCTATAAAAAAAATAAAACTGAAAACCATAATATAAGCTAGGTATACAGATGGTATTTAAACCTGTTTAGAATCATTTAGCCTGTAATTAAACATTTTTTGATCATTTCCAAGGCACTTCCCCTGAAATGAAATGGCTGTTAATGCCACAGTAATCCGTGCCCTACTTTTAGGATCACTAATCTAAGTGTCATTGGCTACACATGCTCACTTTGAACTTGCTCTCGGCTTTGGTCGGTGTTGGAATGTGACCCTTCCTTTTAAAGGTCGTAAAGTGCTTGCACTGCGGGCAGGGTTTGGTGCTGGAGTCGATGTGGCTAAGTTCCAGGAAGTACTTGTACTTGATGATGTCATCATGTGGCAGGCTGTATAAGATGGTGGATTCATCCAGATGTTTATTGCACTCGGTTATGGGGCATTTAATCTCCACTTGTCCAAGTTGCACCTGTGAAGTCAAAACATCAGATGACGTTAAAATACCCATTTATGGGCTTGCAAACTCATAAGGGTTAAAACTTCAAGCAGATAAAAAAAAAAAAAAACACACAATTTGGTTATGTATTCATTTTAAAAAAGTACATTTATTTTTAAATTACCTGAATCTGACTTGTAATCCATCATACAGAGCATCTCAAACTGGGAAAGAGGGGGGCAAAACAAGGCGTTATTCTCCTGTGATGCATATACATATGCTGATAGGAGAAAAAAGCAAGGTGACTTTTATTGCCATCTGTATCCTCATTGGAGATTTTAAACTCACTTCCTGCCAGGATGGACAAGGAAAAGGTGGGATCTCTCACTGATAGGGACAAAGACAGCAACAAAAGCACATTTAGTTAGTAGAGTAAGGAAGGGTTTGAACATCTATGGAGGTTTTTATTGCTCAGTGTCCTAATGTGCTGGGAACACCTACACCATAATTCTCTCTGGTGTCATTCAGACAGGACGGCGAGTGTAGACAAAGTAAGCAATAAAAAACAGATTCCAGATTCTCACTCTTACTCTATTAAAAAACTAAAATGTGTTTTGGCTGAAGTTAGGCTTTAACCAATTAAGCAAAGTGTTATCTTTTTGTGACCCTTTTTTCCATAGGTTACATTGACCATTTGGTGGTCATAACCTTCAAGTGTTACTAAAAGGTTTTAAAATGTTATTGCACAGAGCGGTCCAGAACCACTTCCAGGGTCCCCCCTGATGCTCTCTGCTCCTCCTATTAAGTGTCTGTGCCCATAGCAAGCGTTTGCTATAGGGGTAGATGTGCAGGCTTGCTCCCAAGTCGGGCTCTGTGTCTATAAACGCAGATAGTGCGGCTGGGCCCCACAGATAAAGAGCAACTCTTACACCTACCCCCCCCCCCCACTTGATTTGATTGACAGCAGGAGGAACCAATGGTTCCCACTGCGGCCTCCATGTCCACCAAGGAGAGAACAGCGATTCTGCTCTTGGGAACGGCACTGGATCGCAGGGATAAGAAACAGAGATTGGTCCCTCTGTACAGAGCCCTCTGTTGATTGTTAACACAGGTCTCTGGGCCGTGATTGGATACCACCAATCAGCAGGTCCCAGCCATGAATCATTGGCCTGGATCTGCTGACAGCCTTCCACTGAGTACAATCATGCCCAGGCCCTAAACCCTGAAGCAAACAGCGATGTACGCGTACGTTGCTTTGCCTGCACAAGCTGCCCGCCCACAGTACATTGCCTTAACCTAAAAGTGGTTGAGCATCGTTTTTTTTTAAATAACATACATGTTATACTTGCCTCCTCTGTGCAGTTGGTTTTGCCAGCTCCTGGCTCCTCCTCTTCTCGAGTGCCCCCACAGAGCCACATTACATGGGGGCACTCATGTGGGCGTGCTCCTGAGTCCTGCTGCTGCGTCCATTGACACAGACAGCAGCACTCAGCCGCGCCCCCAGCTCCCGTTTCACTGGGTTTAATTGGCAGCAACGAGAGCCAATGGCTCCTGCTGCTAACAATATATCCAATAAGGACCCAAGACAGCGGCTGGAGCTGCTGTGCTCCTCCCCGGAACTATCGGGTTCTGGTAAGAAATACCATTCCATATTTCAAAATATAGAGGATTATTTCTGATTTTAGGGCAGTGGGCAAAGCCATACAAATAAGTTCCTTTTTTGCCCCAGTGGCCAACTGCACATCCAGAATCTCTGGTATACAGCGCATACAGCCATTAATTCCAAACTGTATACAGCTGTTTCAGGCTATTTGGCCATCATCAGTGCAACATATGGAAATCATCTCTTCTATAAAGTAATATACCGCACTAACAAAGGCCGAAAAGCTTGAAGCAGCTGTATACAGTTTGGAATAAACGTCTGTATCCATACTGTATACTAGAGATTTTGGATGTCCAGTTGAAAAGAATACCATAAGACTCACACCTAAATGTTGCATTTAGAAAGACTAATGATAAAAAAGAAACACCTCACAAAGCAGGGTGAATATAAATCAATGATTAAAAAAAAAAAAAAATTGCAAATCTATGTACGCTACAAACTGTATGATTGAATCCCTGTTTTACTAACTTGACAGCTTATTATTCTAAATAGGAAATCTTCATTTTGTTTGCAAATATTAAACATTCTAACTACCAGCAAGAATAAGTCCTTACATTTAAAGAGCACCTGTCATTTCAGATCCATCATGGCAGCTCCTGTTAGCAGACCTGCTGCCGCCACGTCCCTCGCCTTGTTGTGTCAACTGCTGCATCACCAGCTGTCCCATTAAAGTGAATGGGACTGTTGGTGAAAAAAAAGCAAATCAGAGGAGGAGCCGCTGTGGGACAGAGATGACAATTGCTCTTTAAAAGTGATGATTTAAATCAAGCCTTTTTACTAGTGATTTAAATTGTGATTTAAAATTGAGTCGATTTAAATCAAATCCACCCTGCTAGCAAAATATGGCGCCTGTTATAAGCACATCCTGGTAGAGATCCCATATAGATGGATGGCAGATCACGTCATTCCAGGAAACCGCCTCACTGCCGCTGGCCAGATGTCAGAAACCTTAAAGCAAGCTCGGGACAAAAGACCAGGAAGCCAGGGATCTCAGTGGAGCTCAGGGCTGGAAGTGATGTCAGATGTTGCTGGAGCACAAAAAGGGTGGTGGCTGCGCATTTTGGAGCTGTCCAGGTACCTTTCTCAGAAGTTTCCATCCATGATTTAGGGCTCATGTACATAGGCATCCTGAGTTATACAATGTAAAAGTAAGTTGTCCAAGCTCTGTAAGCAAGTAATGTTTGTATAACATTTAAAATGCGTACAAGCATAGTGTGTTCATGCAGCCCATTGATTAATTGGTAGGACACAGGTGGCTCCTGCCACCTAGGATCCTTGGTTGCCAAAATGCAGGCAACTATTGCCGCCTAGCATCCTTACATTTAACCAAAAGAATAAAAGTGCCACTGGTACCTCACCTCAGCTGGCGATAGATCAAGATAACTATATTAAAGTAAAATACCCCTTGTACTATCATATAAACCGTCACCCCTATAATAATGGTTTAAGGAGGAGAGGAACATGATCCTCCAGATTAGCAGCAGTATATAATTAAGAAGACTACAGGTCCACAAGAATAGAGGAATCAACCGGTATACTAATTTACAGCTTTATTGAGTTACAAAAAAAATAGATATGTAAAAAAATGTGTGTACACCACCAACATTACAAAGAATTAAAATTACAACGTTGTCATACCCGACAGGCAGCTGCTGCAGACATGCATCCACACATACATAAAAAAAAAAAAAAAAGTACAGGAATTGGTGAAGTATATGGCACGAATAAAACAAACTGCAGTAATAGGGATTATCTCTCTGAAACCACCAATGGCAGTCCTGTACCCATAAGGTATCCGTCAGGAGCCATAAAAACCAGTGAGTGGCCAGTAGTAACCTGGAGTTAACGGGGTGTAGATGACTGGGAAGGCCCGCTAGAGCCAGATCTGTCTATTGCTTGTACATATACGTCAAGTTGTCAGTCCACAAGTAAGGAGCAGAAGTCTGCAAGCCGATGGTACAATCAAAACCAGACAGCTGGCCTGGCTGAGCAGGGCCGGTCTGAGGGCGGGTGCAGGCAGGTGAAGTATGCGTGCAGTAGTAATGATCGAAGCCAGGCTGCATGTGGGTGAGTTCATGTCCTATGGACAAGCATAAAACGGAGTCAGTCGGTAAATTCTTACCACTCCCCGGCAGCGCTGGTGTGTTCCTGTAAATCCTGGATAGGACTGGCTTCCATATAGGTCCGTCTCCCGTGCACCCCTCATCTCTGCTTCCCCGCACATATGGTGTCTCGCGGATACTTCCTGGCGTGGATGCACATGTCTGCAGAGTCCGGTCCAGAGATTGTCATCACTCTAACGCGATTCACTCACTGGAGCTTCTTCAGAGGCTTCATAGAGCTCCAGATTAATACCTTATGGGTACAGGACTGTCACTGCTGATTTTGTAGATATAATCCCCATTACTGTAGTTTGATTTATTCGTGCCATATACTTAACCAATTCCTGGTCTGGGTGTTTGATGTATGTATGGATGCATGTCTGCAGCAGCTGCCCGTCAGGTGTGACAACGTTGTCATTTTAAATTCTTTGTAGTGTTAGAGGTGTACACATTCTTTTTTTCATATCTATTTTTGTAACTCAAAGCTGTGAATTAGTATATCGGTTGATTCTAGCGGTCTATCATTGTTGGCTACTCGGACACAGGATGCTCATGTACCCCAATAAAAAGTACATTTATGCTGTACGTTGTATGAATTTTAATGTTGGCACAAGGATTATTTCTTAATAGACAGTACTGCCTAGTACAATTAAAGTGGTGCTAAAGGCAGAAGGTTTTTTATCTTAATGCATTCTATGCATTAAGATAAAAAACCTTCAGTGTGCAGCAGCCCCCCTCAGCCCCTAATACTTACCTGAGCCCCATCTCGATCCAGCGATGTTGCACGAGAGCCACGAAGTCCTCATTGGCTGAGACAGCGGCCTGGCGCCCTTGACTCCTGCTGCTACCATAGTCAGTAAGCCAACGAGGAGAAAGATGAGGCGGGACTGAGCCACGGATCCGTGTCTGAATGGACACACAGAGTAGTGGCATGGCTCCCCACATAGCAAGCTGCTTGCTGTGGGGGCAGGAGGGAGGGGCAAAGAGCGCTGGCGAGGGACCCAAGAAGAGGAGGATCTGGGCTATTCTGTACAAAACCACTGCAACAGAGCAGGTACGTATAATGTTATTTAAAAAAAAAAAAAAAAAAAAAAAAAAAAAAAAAAACCAGAGGACTTTAATATCACTTTAACAGAAATTGCATCCTATTTCTCTCATGACATGTTTACTTTAAACTGATTTGAAAGGCTCCCTCTTCCTCCTGACCTATTCTTACTTTACACTGGCTACAACCTGCAACCACTCCGTTGCTCTGTCATAGTCCTCACAAAATACTTCAAGGGATAGGGAAGCATTTGACTGCATGAAGAAAATGTCATCAACTCTGTGCAAGCTCCAATGGCATCTGACAGCACTTACAAAGGGTATGAACTCTGACTAAAGAATGGAGTGACAGAGAAGTGGGGAAAAGGGGAGTATTAGGGTCACCACACACATTACACAATCTGACCATATGTACAATCAAGTTTAGATTTACCAAAATTAATATGAGGACCTGTCTAATTTGTATCCAAGCAGGCAGGCCATTGCTGTACATTGGTCAGTCGGTAGCTTTCAATAAACTGTCACTTTGACCCGATTGGGTAAAGCGGTAGGGTGTTTTGAAGTGCTCATTTACCCCAGATGCAGTTTAATGAGTTTTTAAACGTAGTACAAATATGCAAAAAATAAATTAAAAAAACGAATGTACAGTACAATGAGCTAGTTTACACACCATTATGGTGATTTGACGTGAGATTAAGAAAAGAACAGCATGCCGTAATTTTTTGCACATATATGAAGACACCACAAATTTATGTAAATGCAACTTGGTAAAAAAAAGTCTAAAATAATACATAAATGTTGCCAAAAACGTATGGCCAACAAAAATGTAAAATATTCCTGTCCCTTCACTGCTAATTTCTTCACAATGTATGGAGGCAGGCATGCTTGTGATCCAAGCTGGACGTGTCTGCATTTTTTTCATCCTAACTACAAGGTAGGTGATAGGATTAGTGGTGTACACAAGATAGATAACCTTGTTTTTGCTTACAGGAAGTGACAAGGACATTACATTTCCAGCAAGACCAACAGGTATTGTCAGTACTTGTTAAAAATGTTCTTTTCCTATGTAAAATTAAAACCAGCACAGCCACCATATTAAAAGTGAACCCTTACATTGTAAAACACCCCATTTTTAAAACAAATGCAAGGCAAAACTATCTCTATGCATATAGACCTATATCCATCTATACACATACACACTGCAGAAATATAAGCACATTCTAAATACCTTTTCTTCCTTTTGTAATAAGTGATCACTACCTTTATGCTGAGCTGCATAGAATGCAAATGGGCCGTACACATGATAGGATTTTCCGATAACAAATGTTGGATGTGAGCTCGTTGTCGGAATGTCCGACTGTGTGTATGCTCCATAGAACATTTGTTGTCGGAATTTCAGCAAGCAAATTTTTTTAGAGAGCAGGATCCGAGCGTGTGTACACAATTCCGACGCACAAAAGTCCACCCATGCTCGGAATCAAGAAGAAGAGCCGCACTGGTTATTGAACTTCATTTTTCTCGGCTCGTCATACGTGTTGTATATCACCGCGTTCTTGACGTTTGGCATTTCTGACAACATTTGTGTGACCGTGTGTATGCAAGACAAGTTTGAGCCAACATCCTTCGGTAAAAAAATCCACAGTTTTGTTGTTGGAAAATCCTATCGTGTGTACATAGCTTTAGAGTGCTGGGGGGTATGTGGAGACTGCAGAGGGAGTCAGCAAGAGGCAGAACAGTACACCGATCTTCCCAGTGATTATCTGTGCCCAATGGGAGTACAGTAAGGCTGTGCTCCCAAGTAGAATGCAAAGAAGAAAACTGACCACACTGAGATGGATGTGCTCTAATGCTTGGTGTGGTCATTTTGAATAAGCAAGCAGGGGGACTGGCAGGATCACCAGTGATTCCACACAAATACAATACAAAGAGAAAAGGATACTTTTTTATACAAGTACATGGTACAACAGACACATATCATGAATATGAAATGTTGGGGTAAGATACACTTTATAGGCTGAAACAGATTACATTGTTGTTTTTAGGTTCAGAAGAGCTTTAGGCTTCATGCACACGAGACGCCAGTGCAAACTCTGCTGAACACATGTTTTTAAAAGCTGAAACTGGCGTTTAGAAACGCCTGTTTTGCCACTTTTGCATGCCGCATTTAACCGCGTTTGCATCTAGAAGCGTCTGCAGAGCAGAGAATGACATTTTGCAACCCAACTTTGGGGCCCGTATCTCAGGGCCACTTGGTGCTAGAAACCCTAAATTTGGTGTGCTAACGCAGTGGAACACTACAACATATCCAAAGCTGGGGTTCCTAGCATCAAGTGGCCCCAAGTTCAGGTCACAAATTGTCATTCTTTGCTGCAGAAAAGTGCTTGACATTTTGCGTCCCGATTTTGGGGCCCCGTATCTCGGGGCCACTTGGTGCTAGGAAACCCAACTTTGGATATGTTGTAGTGCTAGTTTAACTGTGTTTGCACACCAAATTTGGGGTTCCTAGCACCAAGTTGCCCCGCGATATGGGGCCCCAAATTTGGGTCGCAAAATGTCATTCTCTGCTGCAGTTTACCATCATATTTCTGTGTTTTCTGGTCCAAAAAATAGGGTTCCTTTAAAAACACTTCTAAAATCTAAACGCAGTACCAGCGTTTGGCATCTGATACGCAGAAAACTTTTGCGTCTGAACCCATTTTTTTGCTTCTGGAAAAACGAGGTTAAAACACAACTGCCTAAAAACGCCAAAAAACGAGACTGTGTACATGGACACACAGGATAACATTGAATTAGTTCAGGGGCAGTTGAAAAAAGTGTCCAACTGCCTCTGAACGCACGTTTAACAGTGTCTCGTGTGCATGAGGCCTTAAGTAGAAAGACTAGATTTTCCTACTAGCAGGGATCTACAGAGCTCTTTCAACTGACTAATCTAATCTACAAATCCCTACATTTAAAATAATAGCACACATAAGGAAGTACAAGAAAGTGTAAGAGAACATAAAATGAAATAATACAAACACTGCCATAATAATTCAACATAGGCACGCACTGAAAATACACAATGCTTTCTCTTTAACCTGGACATGCAAACATGGCAGTCATACATAGCAACTCGCTAAGCTCAATTCAACTCAGCCAGTTGGTCATTTTCTCAAAAAGCAGTTGCAAAAGATGTCTGCTGCTAACCAAGTCCTAAAACCAGCCAGGTTTGGCATTCATAAATGAAAATGTTGTACAGGGGGTCCCCGGGTTACGAACAAGTTAGGGACTGTAGGTTTGTTATTAAGTTGAATCTGTTTGTAAGTCGGAACAGGTACATTTTTTAAGTGTAGCTCCAGCCAAAAAAACTATTTTTAAGCTTTTTGGATAACATAGGGAAGGGTTATCACCCCTGTAACATTTGTTTTGCTGTCTGTGCCCCTGTTCAGAAGATTTCACCTCTTTTTCTGTCCCAATGACAATTGGATTTTGAAAATTTTGGGTTGTGGAAACAAGCCTTGGTGATAAAGCATCAGTGGAGGTACTTTTTCCCCATAATAGCTCTTACAGGAGTGAATTTCCCTTCCTAGGGGTAGATTTCCTCTCACTTCCTGTTGTCTCCCTCAGTCTGTAAGTAGGAGTTGTTTGTAAGTCAGATGTTTGTAACTAGGGGACCTCCTGTATTACTAAAACAAATACAACTATTAAAAGAAAAAAAAAAAAAAAAAGTGCATGTTAACTCATGCACAATTCTGTACAATGGATTTTACAGGGGTCAAACTTCATCAATGTTGACTAAAGAACAGTGTTGTTGTTTTGCATGACATAGCCTAGTAAGAACTGGTGCAAGCCAAGGCAGGCAACTTGTGACCCGCCGATGTCCTGTTTTAATCTGTTCAGCTTATGTTAAATTGACATACGACTGACAATTTCAACCTGAAGTATTTTCCTCTGTACAGACTGACACGGAGCAGCAGAGGTTTAAAAGCTTAGTCATACTTAATTACATTACATGCAAATAAACAAAAAAAAGGTTTAGTGCCAGCTAGAGCAGCACACAAACCAATCCAATGAACGAGGATCTAATTATTCAGTACAGTATAAATAGACAAATTATAGGTAAAATCTACTATGTGTCATTGCTTACATAAGAAGCAAGTAACATATTATATGTCAGGATTAAACGCCAATGATTTGTGTTACAGGAGCTCACCCTATTCAAGAGATCATTCAATGATGTCTTAAGAACTCTTAAGAATACTGTTTATATTTAATGAGCAGTTGGCATCAGGCCCAATATAACATAATTAACAAAATAGACCTCTCACTTTGGTTAACAATGTTATTTATAACATTGCTAATAGTGGTAGTAAACACGACTTGGACACTTGTACCGACAGGTACGTTTATAATAAAGCTTACCTGTGCCATGTCCCTGACTGACATGCACATGGCCCCATTCAAAAGGCCACAGCTAGTGAACCCAGAAGGAAGACCGGGTGAAAATGGAAGCCCTGTCGGCACTAACAGCGCTCTGCTGGAGGGCTTTGTTTAAAGGTAAGTTACACAGTTAGGTCTCTTGCACACTGCGGCTTAAAAAAGTTTTTTTTTTTTTTTTTTACTGAGCTCAAATACAGCCCATTATTTGTAATGTGCCTATGCACACAGGTGCGTCAACGAGCGCCGCACATTCTTCAGTAGAAAAATCTGCATGTTTGCTCAGTAATTTACGCCTCAAGCAAATGCTCATTTGCATATTATACAGAATAAGAACGCGAGCTTAAGCTTGCGTGAAATTGCACGAATGCATATACGTGAAAATGCAAATGCATACAAAAAGACACGCCTGAAATTATGTCTGAAAAAGCAGATGCTCAAACAGGGGGTATCATGTGCAAGAGGCCTTAATCTGGTTGGAAAAAAAAAAAAAAAAAAAAAAGACACCTGTCCATCCAGTTCAACCTACAGAGAAAAAAAGAAAACCCCCAACACCCTCAAATAGAAAACCTCAATATACACTATCCAACACCCATAGTTGATCCAGAGGAAGGTAATAATATGCCTTCCTCTATATGCAATGTATGATGCATACTATGCACATTATGACATTAACTTGGGAGGGAGTTTTTCTTTTTTTTCTTTTAAAAAGGGTAACTCCACTTTCGTGGGGGAAGATATATTGCAAATAAAGAAAAAATATTATAGCATATACAATTGTGACACAAGTCATATTTTAATTGAATGTTATTAAAAATTACCTTTCCTTTTCAATATGCAGCCGCTGTAATTTTCTGAGAATGCATTGCAATATGGCTACCTGGAGTTGTTCTGTACACAGAATGTGTACTGACCACTCCCCAGAAACATTTCCTGCCTGTGTGATTGGCTCACCAATTTTCCCAGAAGTCTGCACTAAGACCCCTTTCACACTGAGGCGCTTTACAGGCACTACAGCACTAAAAATAGCACCTGCATTGCGCCTGTAAAGAGCACCGCTCCTCGGGCTTTCACACTGGAGCGGTGCGCTTGCAGGATGGTAAAAAAAGTCCTGCAAGCCGCATCTTTGCAGCGCTGTAGGAATGGTGAATACACTGCTCCTAAAGCGCCCCTGCCCATTAAAAACAATGGGGCAGCGGCAGTTTTAACCCTTTTTTGTCCGCTAGAACTTAAAAATAGCACCGCTTTACCGCTGACGCCTAGGTGGCTCAGCGTGAAAGGGGTCTAAAGGGATACAGGCCAGCTGCTTTCCTCATTAGTGCTCTGCAGGTGCACACCTGATAGATAAGAGGAACATACAGGGGTTACTTCAGAACAAAAAAAAGGTAGGAATCTGCAACAAAGGTTGTTATAATCCTTGCAATATACATAGATCACCTAGAGGGGAATGTTTTTTTTCCTCAACAAAAGTGGAGTTACTCTTTAAGCAAGTTTACTACTGTTTAAAGAATGTCAGACTTTTTGGGTCTTATGAAAAAGTCACATTCTCCAGACTACTGTAGATATCAGACATTTTATAACTTGGTAATATAATTGGTCCAATAAAGTAATATGTGATATACAAATGATATCTATAGTTCTATATTCTTTTCTTCCAATCTTCCATCACACATGTCACCATATTCTATCTCCCATTCCCCACACTACCAGCATCTAGTAAAACGTAACCCACAGTTTGTTTAGTGTGCCGCTAAGGCCTGACCACTATGGGGAGCAGTGTGGGTGATGCTGCATCCACTGCAGGAGTGCCAGCAAGGGATGGAGCTCGTATCAGCTCCTGTAGACACTGGAAGTTCGAGAAGAAAGATCCCTGGTGTCACACATCCACAGTGTCCTACGGTGGTATCAGAGAAACAACCTCAGCCTGGGCTCCTGCCAGGCCACGTCCAACGTGTTTCACTCCGCCCCCCCCCCCCCCCCCCCCCCCCAGAGCTTAGTCATGGGGATCTAGTAAAAGGTCTGGGTGGATTTTATAGATTTTTAACAGGCCAAAACCATGCCAATAAGGCCATCATAAAAAAAATGTAGGGCACTGAAACGCATTGCATACTTACATTGCCATTCATTGCCTAAAAATGTTAGAAACTTACATAAAACTTTACTTTTTACTAAATGCCACAATTACATGAAGTATCAAAGGAAGATTAAAGCAGTTATGCAAGTCTCATGAAATAATAATTAGCAAAGCTTTTGTTACAGGTTGGACATTTTAGCTGTACTCCAGGTAACAAGAGAACCGTCTGAAAACAAGCTATTACAAGCTGTTAATCTCTTTGAGCATAGCAGTGACAGCCAACTTGTGTAGACAGGTGGGTTTAATGAAAGCGATCATTAATTACTGCTATGAATCCTCCTGGCAAGAGCCTGTTACTAGAAGCTTACTGACTTTTTCCCGTTCATCTGTAAAACTTATTGAGTATCAGAAATAAACCCTAGTGAAAGTTGAGCTTTATGGCCTCATGCACACTGGGCATAAAAAAAATGCTCCTTATACAGGCGTTTGGCATTTTTTTCTTTAAACCTGTAGAAGCAACTCTATGTTAACTTATGTGTCCATGCACATTTGGGCGTTTACATACAGATTTACAGAGAAGCGTTTACAGCCTGAAAAAAATACCCATCACAAGTGCATTTTTGAGAGGAGCTTCTGGGCAGAAAAAGAAAAAACGCTTGATGTGCATAAGTGCTCTAGCTCTCGCCATACTTTCAGCACTGCAACTATGAGAGCTGTGGTTCACATACACAGAAACCATACTGTTGTTTATCCACCCCTCCATTCAAAGAAAGCCTTGTATCTTGTAAATGATTCATACAATATTTTTAAAGGAAAGCTTTACTTGACACAAAAAAGGAGGGTTAGAGCAGGACTTGACAAACCCCAGGCGACCAGAAGTTTTAAGGGTGCTGCTCAAATGCTCCCCACACTACGCGTATCCCCCCCCCCCACTATGTATCCCAGGCTCCGCTTGCCCATCTGTGGGCCCGGGACCTGCTTAGCAGGTGCTACCAGGTAGAGTGGATGGGGAAGGAGGAGAGGAGACACACGTTCCCCCCCTACCCCCACATATACACACACATACAAACGTAAACGTCAGACCCCTGGAGACCAGGGCTGCTAGCTACATTGTGTATTAAAGCAGCAGTCTGGCTCTCCAGCATACTGCCATCACAGGGTATTTTAACCCTTGCGGCAGCACACTAGTTCAGGTAAACAAAAAAAAAAAGCCTGCGTACTTGTGAAAATGATTTTAAATATTTTTTTTTTTTATTAACATTTTTTGTTTTGAGAGCAGGGCAGCAGCTGGTGTGAACCAGCTTCATTCATTTCAATATTTTCTAACCTGCTGATCAGGAACAAGTACAGGTCAGCAACGGCTGCATCTATATTTTCTCAGTACATTAAATACATGACATTATAAACAATGGAAAACAATTACAATTGTTACAGCTGTTGAGTAGTTTCCCATATATGAATTTGAAAAACTGATCTGTGCTGTATAGCCAAAAATGACCAACCAACAAATTAATAGAATATTTACCCTTCTCTCTAGCACTTCTGTGCTCTGTTGTAGACTACATGGCGTCACATTAAGATCTTATCCAGTACAGCTGCTGTCTTTAGCCACAGTATGACAACCAAATCAGCTACCACAAGAGTGATGGAATACATCTACAGAGTCCATCCAGAGGCAGCCACTAGTTCATATGCCTTACTAGGCACTCTATTCAGACACTTTCCCACAGCTAAGCACTCCCAAGGTGGCAGTCACTTGAAAGGACATCATTGTGCTGTTCTATCTACAGTACATTCTTGCATCAGTGGCTTGTTTGTATATATTCTGAAAGAATGTATAGCTAAAAAAAACAGACATCATAGCAATGAGATGATGTATATGCACATACAAGTGGCTTGAAAAAGTATTTACTCCCTTTGAAATTTTCCACATTTTGTAATGTTACAACCAAAAATGTAAAAGGTATTTTATTGGGATTTTATGTGATAAACCAAAACAAAGTGGCACCTCATTGTGAAGTGGAAGGAAAGTGATAAATTGTTTTCAAAATTTTCTTACAAATAAATATCTGAAAAGTGTAGCATGCATTTGTATTCAGCACCCCCCCGCCCGAGTTAATACTTTGTAGAACCACCTTTCACTGCAATTACAACGGCAAGTTTTTTTGGGGATGTCTCTACCAGCTTTGCACATCTAGAGAATGACATTTTTGCCCATTTTTCTTTGCAAAATAGCTCAATCTCTGTCAGATTGGATGGAGAGCGTCTGAACAGCAATTTCCAAGTCTAGCCACAGATTCTCAATTGGATTTAGGTCTGGACTCTGACTGGGCTATTCTAACACATGAATATGCTTTGATCTAAACCATTCCATTGTAGCTCTGGCTGTATGTTTAGGGTAGCTGTCCAGCTGGAAGGTGAGAAGTGAGAAGATGGTGGTGTTTCTGAATCATGTTCAGATATGGCTTCTTCTTTGCATGATGGAGCTCCACCTTGCATTTTTGGATGGCATGGTGAACTATGTTCACAGACAGTGATTTTTAGAAGTATTCCTGAGCCCATGCAGTCGATCACAGAATCATCCCTTTTTTTATGCAGTGCCGTCTGAGGGCCCAAGGATCACTGGCATCCAATATCGCGTTTTGGCCTTGTCCCTTGTAAACAGAGATTTATCCACATTCTCTGAATCCTTTAATGATATTATGTACTGTAGATGATGATTTAAAGTCTTTTCAATTTTATGTTGAGGAAGCTTTTTACAGATTGGTGAACCTCTGCCCATCTTTACTTCTGAGACACGATTCTCTAAGATGCCCTTTTGATGCCCATTCATATTACTGACCAGTTACCAATTAACCTAACTTTGCAAAATGTTCTTCCTTTTTATTGCTACTTTGCTAGCTTTTTGATATCCGGTCTCTTTTTGGAGACATGTTGCTGCCATCAATTTTAAAATATCCCTATTTGTTTCGTAACCTCTTGCCTACCAGCCGCTGTCATTATACGGTGGCAGGTCGGCACGATCCCGCGAACCGTCGTTGCTATACGTCAGCTCGCGGGATCTGGATAGCAGGCGCGTGTGCCCACTGCATAGCGTGGATGCCGATGCTCGTGGCCGACGGTCGCGATGACCGCCGGCCACGAGCGATCGTGAGCAGGAGACACAGAACAGGGACGAGTGTGTGTAAACACACACTTCCCTGTTCTGAGAGGAGTGACAGATTGCGTGTTCCTATTAGCTAGGAACCACAATCTGTCACATCCTCTAGTCAGTCCGCCCCCCCCCTTCAGTTAATATCACCTCCCAGGGAACACAATTAACCCCTTGATCGCCCCCTAGTGTTAACCCATTCACTGCCAGTGACATTTTTACAGTAATCAATGCATTTTTATAGCACTGATCGCTGTATAAATGCCAAAGGTCCCAAAAATGTGTCAAAATTGTCCGATGTGTCCACCATGTCGCAGTCACGATAAAAATCGCAGATCACCGCCATTACTAGTAAATAAATAATAAAAATGCTATAAATCTATCCCCTATAACTTTTGCGCAAACCAATCAATATATGATTTTTTTTTTTTTTTACAAAAAATATGTAGAAGAATACATATCAGCCTAAACTGAGAAAAAAATTCGCTTTTTAAAAAAAAAAAAAAATAAAAAAAAAAAAATAAACTATGGGGATATTATAGCAAAAAGTACAAAATAGCGTTTTTTTTTTTTTCAAAATTGTCGCTATTTTTTGTTTATAGCGCAAAAAATAGAAACCGCAGAGGCGATCAAATACCACCAAAAGAAAACTATTTGTGGGAAAAAAAGGACGTCAATTTTGTTTGGGTGCAGCGTTGCACGACCGCGCAATTGTCAGTTAAAGCGGAGCAGTGCCGAATTGCAAAAAAATGGCCTGGTCAACAACAGCCTTCTTCTGGGGCTGAAGTGGTTAAAATGGTACATTTTGTCAGTTTAAACATTTGATAGGTTTTCTATTTTTAATTGTGAATAAAATATAGGTTTGTGAGATTCGCAAATCAATGAATTCTGCTTTTAAATAGATTTTACACAGCATCCTAACTTTTTTGGAAGATGTACTTTGTGCACCTGCTGATTTTATCCACAGAGAAATACAGAAATTGAGTACAACTATAGACGGAGTGGTAAAGCACTCACCTAAATATACATCCGTTTACACAGAAGATGAATGGAGTTTAACCATTAAGGTCCGTTTCAGAAAATATTCAAAGAAAAAAAATAAAGAAAAATAACTGTGGTTCATTTGCGCAAAGCTTTATCCGAATGACTTTACAGACATCTAGGTGAGTAGATATTTATAGTTTACTTCACCCTATAATTTAAGAGCAGAACTCCAGCCAAACAGAAGATGAAAATAAATGCTATGCTATGAAATGCTATTTTCAAATAGCATTTCATACTAGCACATTATGAAAGACTTGCCTTATAACAAAAACCCTCCAGTGGCATGCTGTCTCCGCTGTCATCTTGAACCGGTTTTCCTTCCGGGTTTGCAGCCTTTAGCCGTATGAATGGCCAAGCCACGATGACGTCACTGCCACACATGAACACGAGAGCCACGGGCATGGCAGAGTGCTCTGAAGGGATGGCACACTCCGTGCGCAGTCTCTTCAGAGCACAGTGCACATTCACTGTAATGTCACTAGCTGCAGAAACCATGAATAATCTCTTAAACGGTGCACATTTCTGAGATATTCCTTGTACCTACAGGTAAGCTTTACTATAAGCTCACCTGTGGGTACAAGTCTCCACGTGGTGTTTACTACCACTTTAAGAGATACCATAAAGTCAGCTTTGGCTGCAATATTTACCTTCAGTCCAGATTTCTTGAGCAGTACTTTTTTCTGCAACCAGGAGCCTTCAAACTTATCATTCAACTGGCATAAATTTACCCCACTTCCTCTGAGCCCAGTTAGTTCTGGGTCTGCGCCAGCCTGTGACTGGACAGTGAAAGTAAAAGCAGCAAAAGTAAATAGCTCATCTCTCTACCACTTTGTGTGGTCTTCCTAACAGCCATACAATGATTAGCTTCTTGTGTTACTTCTTCCTCCAACACTCCTGCCCTACTATATGGGGACTGCAACAGGTTGAAATCAGGCCCAATTCAGGTGTACACATTGATTGTATTTACAAATGCATAAAATGATGTATTAATGATTAATTAGTCTGTGCCTTCTAGATCTGTCTGGAGTTCAGATCTAATGAAATAGCTATAACATAAGACCAATACAGTCAATATGAACATTCCAAATTAAACCAATGTATATTAGACTTTGTTTATAGGACTCATGCACACAGGCCCCTCTGACTGCATGTCATACAATGTGGGTGTATTTCCCTGCCCAGGAACCAAACATATTGCAATATACTTAAAGCAATAACTTTAAGTGTGTAAACATTGGTACTTTTGTAAAGGTGCAAATATGTATAGACATACAACCCTATATGCAGACTGCCCAAATTTTACAGCATACAGTCACAGACGCTAATGTGCTTGAGCCCTTATCACATATCATTAAAGAAGAAAATGCTGCTGGCAAAATATGCCACAGTCCTGCTGTTTTTCTCAAATTAGCAGTAGCTGGATAAATTGAATTAGAAATGAAGCCTGAGTGTTTCAGGGATGAGATTGGGTAACAGACCATTGTATATTATAAATAGTAAATGCACATAATCTCATACGCCTTCCGGTGAACTGTCAGACCAAGAAGTCTTGGAAAGCTGCAATGTTTTCGCATGTTGGAGTCTGTGGGCTGCTCTAGGTACACTTAAAAACATGTCTGATGCTCAGCCAGGGGAAGCGGTGAACAGCTTATTAATAAGGTAGTGGGTCACTTTCTCTGACTGCCAATTACAAGTGTTCTCAAGCAGGCTTACTCTGGGGACCCGCCAGCCATAATACTTTTTTTTTTTTTTTTTTTTTTTTATGGAAGAGGTCTTAACAACTACTCGGCCGACGTTAATTGCTAATAGTGATGTTCACATGTTTAACTATGAGCCATTAAATAGTCCTCTTCTGAGTCATGCACACAGGAAGCACCAGAACACAGAAAATGACATTTATTCACAGTAGCAAACGCATAGAAAGGAGCCAATTATCTCATACTGGTTCTCTACCAGCCACCCAAAAACTGTTCAACAATTTGTATAGGGCTTCTTCCTGCAGAACAGCTAATTAGACACATGCATTTATACCATTGAAAGCATTTTAGGATTACTTTTTTTTTTTTTATATATAAACATAATGATTACACAGTGCATGCTGCAGACATATATAAAATGATTATAAAATAAAATGGCTTTAAATTAATACACAAAACTGCACTCAAGTGACTCCTGAACCAATTTTGTTGGTAATGTATATTCTTGACAATCACAAAAATTATAACACTAGAAGAAACCTGGAATGATGGAAATACGAATGTTGCGATTTTTTTCCACAGTTTTTCTGAATATGCTAGTTACCTGGCTGTTTGATGATTGGCTTCAATGCATGGAGTCTCTGGCCTGGAATAATTATGCAGTAAGGAGCCCGACCATATTCTGACTTTCCTGGGCTGCATCTATATCCCGGGTCAATGACTGAAAAAGCCAGTGAAGTCTGCGTAACTAGCATTTTCCAAATAATATCCGGCTCGTACAGAGGGTCTCTTAAAGCAGTATTTACCCAAAATAAAACATTATATTGCAGCTTATCAATTCCTAGATAAGGTGTCTGCACTTATGTTTTAAGCATTTCTTCTATTTTCATATCAATCTGGTGATCCAGCCAGTAAGTCTGTTTTTTCAAAAAAACAAGCTCTCCTGCAAATGTAGCAGTTACAGGGATGAGACAAACCATTTAATTCTGGCAGGGGTGCTTACAATACAATACAGTTTTATTTTATGTAAAACCTTTATCCCAAAAAAGGAAAAAAAAGTGGTTTGCTGTAACTGCTTATAAAGTGTGAGCTGGAGTTTGGCTTCAATTCGGCTCTAAATCTGCTGGTCCATCTAACATTCCACTGCCCCTCAGACTGACAATGGCGTGGTCTGCTCTGCCCCCTGTACTTGCTCATCCAGAGTGGGGGCACTATAATACAGAAGGTGCATTTCTGGCCAGATCACAAGGTAAAAAAAACAAAAAGGGAAAAAAAGATTAAAAAAACAAAACCAAAACAAACAATAAAACAAACACAGCCACCACATCTAATAATTGGTAAGCTGCAATGCATTACATTTTTGGTTTTGTATTTAATACTACTTTAGGGCTGGTTTGCTTATAATGAAAATCTAGCCAAGCCAATTGTTTCTGCTTTAGGAGAAATAGGGCTGGATTCCTTTTCCCACTCCGGCTGTCTCAGAGAGTAGTAAAGACTTTCTCAACCAGGATTCCTCCAGAGGTTGCTAGGGGTTCCTTGAGCAAAAGGACAATTTCTTCCTCACTTGCCACAAATGTAAAAAGCATTCTTCCCAGAGATCATCAGTTTAATAATGTACCATGGGCTGCAGATACAAAAATTATTAGCAGGGGTTCCCTGAGACCAAAAAGTTATTTCAAGGGTTCCTCCATGTTAAAAAGTTTGAGAATGGCTGGTCTAGGATATTAGCAAGTAGACTCAGCCCCACAATAGATATTGGTGTACGTTTATTAAACTGAAGTTTTTTCTCAGTTCATTTCTCGGCAGTTCTCAGAGGAAAATGATCTCCTCTGCAGCCAGTTTATGAAGCTGAGAACAGAGAAGTGTTTCCTCTGAAGACAGCCGATCAGTGTAAAAGCGGGTATAGGCTGCCTGGAAACCTTGTGAGATAATGGTGCAGCCAAGTTCAAAAAGTGAAACTAAAGTTTAAAGGAACATGTAATTACATGTTTTCAGACATATGTATGTGTATGTATATAAATAATGTGTGTATACTCCTCAGCCTGAAGATTGCGGCTGATCTCTATTTCATAAACGGACACCATAAGCAGCAGAGGTTGTCTTTTCCACCAAGCCATTGCTATCACTGTGGAAATCTCTATATATATTCCTATGGCAATCTTGTAAGAACCAGACACAGATTTATTTTTTTTTTGCATCATCTGGAGTTTATAAAAAGTAAATGTGCACAAGGTATCTGATCCTTAAAGTGAAACTTTTCTCTCCCAGTCAACATTAACAGTTTTTATGCCTTATGCTGCTAGCATTAGTATACTGTATAGATAGAAAGGTATATTATATTCACATGTTTTTAGCCCCCCACCCCCATTTCTTGGTTTCTGGCCTAGACCAAAATGCCGTCATACATCCCAGGGGTCTTCATGGGCATTTTATCTATTTTATCTGGAGATTGGGAGAATGGGCTTTCTAGAGTTAAGGACACCTTCCTCCCTGCATGCCTGAGTTAGGGGGAGATGGATTCCAGGAAGTAAATGTTGCATGAATCATCTGCCCTTACTCAAGCTGGACTAAATCCTATTCCTACCCCTCATCATAAAAGCAGAATTCCAGGCAAAAAATAGTCAAATAATCTTAGGATCTCATATTATGCTTCATATTCTTTGTACACAGTCCAGTACCCATGCCCCCCCTTAAAGCTGAAGTTTAATCTGTTTATACCCCCCCCCCCCCATCAGCTTGCTGCTAACACATTTTAAATAAAACCTGTTTTTATTACAAACCATTACAATCAGTGTCGTCATCACTGGATCTCTATGCTTCTCTAGGCAATGCAGACAGATCATTACTGGTGGAAGTGGCCTGTAGAGTGAAGTACATAGCTTCCTGAAAACATCACATTACCTTGCCTTAGTACTTCTTAAAGAGTCTTAGCCCTGATGCCAACAGTGGCCACTGATGGGTGGAAGTGATGGGCACTGGTATGTGACACTGAAAGGCAGCACTGATTGGCACCACTGGTGGGCATTGACTGGCACTTGTGGGCACTAATAGGTGGCATTTAAGTAACGTGGGCACGATTTTTGGCACCGATTTGCGGCACTTGCAGGCGGCACTGGTGGGCACATAACATGCTGCTCCTCTTCGGGACCGATGTCCCAGTAAACTGAAGCCAGTGATCGGCTTTATTTCCTCTCACGCTGACAGCGTGAGAAGAAAAATAAAACGATCACCGATCCTGTTTACATCACGTGATCAGCTGTCATTGGCTGATAGCTAATCACGTGGTAAGGGGCTGGGATCGACCCCTTACTGGGATCTGTGATCACCAGAGTCTCATTGACTTAGGTGATCACAGCGTGCACCGCGTGCCCCCTTCAGGGGGGCGTGGCGAGGCTGCAAACGGGAGGACCTCTATAGAGGTACTCTCGGCAAAGCAGATCCCCGCTGTAGCCGTCATTCGGCTATAGCGCGGATCTGAAGGAGTTAAAGATTTTCTTCTTCTTTTCGGTCTCAGACTTTTATTAAAAAATATCTGGGAATTCTGTCATAGAGTCATTGTTTAGGCTCTTCCTGTTAAATGTAACACTTCTTGTTTCCAAGTTATACTCCACTCCTAGGTTGTCAGCAGCACTCGATGAGGTGCATTAAAGTAGCCAGGAATTCCCTACAAAGAGGCTTGGGGCTCAATTCACAGAGGTATTTTCCTCTTTAAAATCTGAGATACAATAGCTCAAAAATTCAAAAAATATTTTCGCATTTCCCAAAAAAACGCTACTAAAATACAGCACAAGAACCCCTGTCAGTTTTTATTGCTAAGAAAGGTAAAAGGGTTTAAACTGTAGAAATATGGCAACTCACTAAGTCAGCGCGGTCTCTGCAGCATATGTATTAAATAGATATGATGGAAAATGTCCCCTCCCCCCGGAAAAGAGGCAGGAGAGCAGAGGACAGACAGACATAGTATTTCACAACACCGATTTTGGCGTTTTGAATACTGCAAAGGAGGGATTTGGGGTCTTTTACCCCACCCCACATCTCTCCATAAAGAGTACCTGTCACTGCCTATTAGGCCCGGTTCACACTTGTGCGATGCCAGGCATCCCATGTAATTCGCAGCGCACTGCTGTTCACATGCGATGTCTGTGCGGTGCAATATCAGCCATACAGATAGTATGGTCGATATCGCACCGCATTCGGTCCAAACACGCACAGGGCCCTTTTTTCTGTTCAGACCAGAATCGGAATGCATGTGTGTTCACACATATGCGATCCGATTCATGTCCGAACTGTCAGTTCGCAGTGCGATATACAAGCTGAACTGGGGGTGTCATTAACAATGTATTGACACTCTCCAGCGATTCGCATATGGCAGTGTGAACTGACATGCGAGTCGGTGCGATGTGGGAACCCACAGTGGATTTGCGGTGTTCTCGCATCGCACAAGTGTGAACCGGGCCTTAATGTCACAAGGGATGTTTACATTCCTTGTGACAGCAATAAAAGTTGATTGATTTTTTTTTTTTTTTTACATTTTAAAGCTCCCTGTCCCTGTGCACCAAAGAAAACGTATACGTATATCGCCTTCGCAAATGTAAACGTGTTCAAATTACACATGTGAGGTATCGCAACGATCCTCAGAGCGATAGCAATAATCCTCATAAAAGACCTCCTCTGTAACTCAAAACTGGTATCCGTTAAAAATCTCCATATACAACACTTTAAAGTACAGCCATTCCATGAGTATGCGCAATTTTAAACCGTAACATGTTAGGTATCTATTTACTCAGCGTAACCATCTTTCACAATATACAAAAAAATTGGGCTAACTTTACTGTTTAGTTTTTAATTGCATTTGAAATACCGTTGCGCAAATAGAGTGCGAAATAAAAGATTATATATATATAAATTACTTAGAACCCCCAAATAAATAAATAAATATTATATATATATATATATATATATATATATATATATATATATATATATATATATATATATATATATATATATATATATATATATATATATATATATATATATATATATATATTTTTTTTTTTTTTATATATATATTTGGGGGTTCTAAGTAATTTTCTAGCAAAAAATACGGATTTTAACTTGTAAACAAGTGTCAGAAATAGGCTTGGTCCAGAAGTGGTTAAGGCTGGTAAATATGACAGATATTTTTATACTACTTGCAAATAAAATGCAGCACACATGCACAAATCAAAAAAAAAAAAAAAAATTACAAACAAGCAAGCTATGATTAGAAATTTTTATGTGGAACTATAGGAGGAATACAATCAACCAATTATTTTGCTGAAAGGAAGAAAAAACAAAACAAAACTCTGAAAAAGGTATAAAAGCACTTTACTTTTTTCAAGCCACAGAACAGGCTTTGACCCTCAAACGTCATTATCAACTCAGCAACACAGAAACAAATTGTATTTTCCAGGTTACTGAACAGTCTAGAGTTTCCATTGGCTCTGTATATATCACTCTGTTGTGGCTACCTGGGTGTTCAAAGCCCTGAGGTGCGTTTCACCTTTTCCTCCTCATTTGCCTAAGACACACAACATATTTAGTGTATGACAGGTGATTGATGTGCACTTTTACATCCTTAACCACTTGCTGACCAGTCGCCGCAGTTTCACTGTGGCAGAATAGCACGGCTGGGCAAAACTATTTTACCTTACGTCGCTTTGCCTTTTGGCCACTAGGGGCGAGCGTGGTAGGAGCCGATGCAAGTGCCTGGCGGGCACGATGACTGCTGGGCTCCCACGATCGCTTGTGACAGAGTGAGAACCAGGATCTGTGGGTATAAACCCACAGATCCCGGTTCTCTCAGGGGAGAGGAGGCAGATTGTGTGTTCATACTATGTATAAACACCGATCTCTCTCTCCTTCTACACAGTCCCATCCTCCCACAGTTAAAACACAGTGAGGGAACACAGTTAACCCCTTGATCGCACCCTAGTGTTAACCCCTTCCCTGCCAGTGACATTTATACAGTAATCAGCACATTTTTATAGCACTGATCGCTGTATAATTGTCAATGGTCCCAAAAATGTGTCAAAAATGTCCGATCTGTCCACCGCAATATCGCAGGTCCGATAAAAATCGCAGATTACTAGTAAAAAAAAAAAAAATTATATATATATATATATATATATATATATATATATATATATATATATATATATATATATATATATATAATAAAAATGCCATAAATCTATCCCCTATAACTTTTGCGCAAACCAATCAATATACGCTTATTGCGTTTTATTACCAAAAATATGTAGAAGAATACATATCAGCCTTAACTGAGGAAAAAAAATGTGTTTTTTTTTTTATAAAAATGTGGGATATTTATTATAGCAAAAAGTAAAAGATATTGGTGGTCATTTACTAAAGGCAAATCTACTTTGCACTACAAGTGAAAAGTGCACTGGAAATTGCACTGAAAGTGCAGTTGCTGTAGATCCGAGGGGGCTTGCACGTGATTGGATAATAAGATCAGCAGAGCTTCCCCTCATTTCAGATCTACCCATCAGATTTACAGTGACTGCACTTCCAAGTGTACTTTCAGTGCAATTTCAAGTGCACTTTGCACTTGTAGTGCAAAGTGGATCTGCCTTTCGTAAATAACCCCCATTGTTTTTTTTTTTTTTTCAAAATTGTCACTCTTCTGTTTATAGCGCAAATAAAAAACACAGAGGCAATCAAATATCACCAAAAGAAAGCTCTATTTGTGGGGAAAAAAGGGGGTCAATTTTGTTTGGGTACAGTGTCGCACGACCACGCAATTGTCAGTTAAAGCGACTAAGTGCCGTATCGCAAAAATGGCCTGGTCATTGAGCAGCCAAATCTTCCGGGGCTGAAGTGGTTAAAGGATATGTTCAGTTAAAAAAAAAAAAAATCCACATTTTCTTTGCAAGTCAAAAAAATGCATTTTTTTTTTGGAGCCTGTAAAGCATTGCACCAGCGATCAGCAGATCACTGGTGCCATGCAGGACTCTTGCAGATCTATCAATGTTATCTGTGTGGCAGGCGGAGGCCCCACCTTCTTGTGACGTCACCGCCCGTAGGCATGATTGGGCATGTTGCTGGGGGGGGGGGGGGGGTTGCACAGGGGCATCCAAAGCACCCACCTCCCATGTTGAGGGCATGTGGTCTGGTATGGTATGGTTCTGGGGGGCTGCTCGCTCATCCCCCACCCCCTTTTCCTGACCTGCTGTACTGTGTGCTCGGATAGGGGTCTGATATGGATTTTTGGTGGGGGACCCCACACTTTTTTTTGCCGTGGGGGTTCCCCTTAAAAATCCAGACCAAAGGGTCTGGTATAGCTTTGGAGCGGGAACCCTATGCCTTTTTTTTTTTTTTTTTAAATTTGGCGTGGGGTTCCCCTTCAAGATCCTCAGAGCACAAGTCGCATACCAAAATCGGATCAGTTAAGACAATGATTTGACTTTGATCCAATTTCAATGATATTCAACGAGCTGAAATAGGATCAAAGTCGGACCAAAGTAGTGCAGGAACCTTTTTGTAAAGTCGGACCGACTTGTGTCAGACCAGTTAAGACAGCTCTCATAGGAAACCACTGATTTATACACGTCATGCAACATGTGCTCCCAATGTCGGAGTGTTTGTCGCACCAGTGTGAACCCAGCTTTAGGCTGGGTTCACACTGGTGGGACGCGACAGCCGTCCTACTTTGGCTCCGACTTTGCCCTGCGACATGAAGCCGTCATGCATCCGACTTTCAATGAACGGGGATCCAATGCCTGGCACTGTGTTTGGTATAAATCTTGAGGGGGAACTCCATGCCAAAATTTTAATAATAAAAACAGCATGGGTTCCCCCCTCCAAGAGCATACCAGGCCCTTGGGTCCTGGTATGGACCTCAAGGGGGAACCCCTCTACGCCGAAAAAACGGCGTGGGGGGGTCCCCCCCAAATCCGTACCAAGACCCTTATCTAAGCACGCAGCCCGGCCGGTCAGGAATGGGGGTGGGGACGAGCGAGCGCCCCCCCCCCCCCTCCTGAACCGTACCAGGCCGCATGCCTGGTGGGTGCTTTGGGGCAGGCCCCCCCCACCCCAAAGCACCTTGTCCCCATGTTGATGAGGACAAGGGCCTCTTCCCAAACAACTCTGGCCGTTGTGGTCGGGGTCCTGCGGGCGAGGGGCTTATTTGGAATCCGGGAGCCCCTTTTAATAAGGGGGCCCCCAGATCCCGGCCCCCCACCCCTTTGTGAATGGAGTATGGGGTACATCGTACCCCTACCCTTTCACCTAGGGAAAAAAAGTGTCAAATGGGAAAAAACATAGTACACAGGTTTTTTAAAAGTAATTTATTAGGCAGCTCTGGGGTCTTCTTCCGACTTCGGGGGTCTCTCGGGCGTTTCCTCCTCCCGGTGTCCTGATCTTCTGCCGGCTCCTCCGCTATCTTCTGCAGCTCTTTTGCTAGCGGTGGCCCCGGACTTCTGCCTTCTTGTCTTCTTCCCTCTTCTTCCCATGTTGACACGAATGCTCTCTCCGGCTGGAATGCTCTCTGAGCGCACCGAGTGTGACTTATATAGGCGGTGACCCCGCCCCCTTATGCCATCACAGTCCCTGGGCATGCTGGGACTGGGACGTTTTAGGGGGCGTGGTCACCCGGGGTGATGCTGACCACGCCCCCCTTATGACGGCACAGTCCCAGCATGCCCCCGGGACAGTGGCCTCATAAGGGGGCGGGGTCACCGCCTATATAAGTCAATTGCGGAGCGCTCAGAGAGCATTCCAGCTGGGAGAGAGCTTTGTATCAACATGGGAAGAAGAGGGAAGACGACAAGAAGACCAGAAGGCAGGGCCACCGCTAGCAAAAGAGCTGCAGACGATAGCGGAGGAGTCAGCAGAAGATCAGGACACCGCGAGGAGAACCCTGGAGAGACCCCCGGAGTCGGAAGAAGACCCCCCGAGCTGCCTAATAAATTACTTTAAAAACCTGTGTACTGTGTTTTTTCATTGACGCTTTTTTCCCTAGGTGATGGGTAGGGGTACGATGTACCCCATACTCATTCACAAAGGGTGGGGGGGCCTGGATCTGGGGGCCCCCTTATTAAAGGGGGCTCCCGGATTCCGATATGCCCCCCCGCCCCGCAGACCCTGACAATCAACAGCCAGGGTTGTCGGGAAGAGGCCCTTGTCCTCATCAACATAGGGACATAGGTGCTTTGGGGGTGGGGGGGCCGCAGGGCAGCCCCCCTGCCCCAAAGCACCCACCTCCCCATGTTGAGGGCATGCGGCCTGGTATGGTTCATGGGAAATGGGAAAATATTTTTGAATTTTTGAGCTATTGTATCTCAGATTTTAAAGAGGGAAAATACCTCTGTGAATTGAGCCCCAAGCCTCTTTGTAGCGAATTCCTGGCTACATGAATGCACCCCAATCGAGTGCTGCTGGGGGTGGCGCTCGCTCGTCCCCCACCCCCATTCCTGACCGGCAGGGCTGCGTGCTCAGGATAAGGGTCCGTTACAGATTTGGGGAGGACCCCCACGCCATTCTTTCAGCGTAGGGGGGTTTCCCCTTAAGGTCCATACCAGACCCAAGGGCCTGGTATGCTCTTGGAGGGGGGAACCTATGCCGTTTTTTTATTTAAAATTTGGTGCGGAGTTCCCCCTCAAGATCATCTGAGCACAAGTCGCATGCCGAATGTCGGATCATGCGAGATGGCGATCCGACTTTGATCCGACTTCAGTGATAGGCAATGGGCTGAAGTAGGATCAAAGTCGGACCAAAGTAGTACAGGGAGCATTTCTAAAGTCGGAACGACTTGTGTCGGACCAGTTAGGACGGCTCCTAAATCTAAAAGGTTTACAACCCCTTTAATATGTATGTATAAGTATGTAAAGTCAAAAACTCGATTGTAAAATCCAATCCTTGGAGTACATCACAGGACACAGAGCAACTCTTATTATTCCTTACTAACAAGGTTTTGCACCACTTATAGCCGATTTGGACACTGGCAAACAAACAAGACAGGAAGTTCCCCCTGTATAACCCCTCCCATACAGGAAAGACCTCCGTTTTTTTGCTGGTGTCTGAAGGTGTTGGTCACTGCTGTGCATTTTCTATGCACATGGATGCAAGATTCTCGAAATGGTCCTTTAAGACTCAGGAGGCTAGTTGCTATCCAGATCCATTCCCCTGGCTATTATGACTGCAGAATGGTACCTGGGCCCCGCACAGGATGACAAGGATGACGCAAGGATGGCCTATAATGTTGCCGGTCCGCACTGGATCCGATGTATGATTTTGCCTAGCTGTTTTTTCGTAGGGTGCTGTACAAGTCCAGGAAAGTAAACCCCAACTAGGAGAACTAGTCCCTGAAAGCCCGCTGGGCAGAGTCCACCATGATTGTTGAAGACACGGCTCCTTTTTTGTGGAGGGAGTCCTGCGGCAGGAATCTTGAAGGGGAAGATCTCATGTGGTTACCCCAATGCTCCGTATCCCGTAATGTACAATAAAGAAACTTATTTTTTATACATTTGGATGCGAGAAGCTGTCACATATTGCATCCCCTGTCAGCCCAATGAGCTGCATGCAGGGTATTTCCACCTTGCAGCTGCATATAACAAAGGGGTGGGCTGGTTGT